>NW_014554529.1:745865-797930 GCF_001313825.1 Dinoponera quadriceps | reverse complement strand
TTCTATCGTCCATAAATAAATACTACATTATTACAACTCACACGTATTTAGCATGTTCACATATACGCACATACCTGGAAATATATTGCATTCATGAAGTTCTCATAAAACTATATAAATTAACAATCATTATAACGAAAACTACGTTAACGTAAATCGACAAGTTTAAATTGGTACATGTGGCGATCGTTCTATCATTTGGTGACAACAAAATTTATTTTGGACGAAAATTACTTGAATTTTTCTTATTATTATAAAAGGAAGTGAAATTTAATTCCTATTCATTTATCGAATAATATTCATACATTAATGTTATACAATCAAACCGATATAATAATAGCATGTTTTGAATACGGATATTTTATAACAATTCGTAGTAAGTAATTTGGAATAGATCGTTATTTTTTCATTCCATTGAAATATTGTTGAATAAATATCTGAGTGAAAAACGTTTGACCAAGTCCAAAGAATTCTTTTTGTGGATTTTTCACAATAGGGGGACGATGAGAGATACAAATCAGCTATGTAAAAACACTTGATACATTGCCCTATCAAATGATAAAAACTTCATTTCCTTCTGTCTTATTCCAAAAACCTTATTCATTTTTTAATATTGCAGTAACAATTTTTTTTCCGTTCGAATATCTCATTTATTTATTAAAATATAATACTATTAATAAATATATGTATTATTAATACATAAATATATATGTAGTACTTGTACTTAAATGGCATAAAACTAAGATTAATATATTAGTTGAAACTTAATAAATAATAAGTTTTAATAAGCATTTATATTAGGAGTTATACTTCCTATAAAGAATTTAGAAATTAAGTTTTGGAATTACAGGAATTCCAATATTTAAGAAAATGTCACACTTCACCAGATTTTGAGGAAGAAAAGAAGAATAAATCAATCATAAATCCATTTATGTATAGTCCCTGATATATTTTAAAAGAAAAACTTATTAAAATTCGAATTTATGCATCTTTAATTTTTTGTCTAATATCCGGTTTCTGGTGAACTTACCTCATTGAATACCATCGCATGACTCGATCGACACGATCGGCATAAAAAAATGATTGACCGCGCGATCTCTTAGTTGCGGTGAGTATCAAATGATAACAGAAGAAATGAATGAATCGGAGAAATAATTTGGATATCTAGAACATGGATTGTCAACATACCATCCACGTAACGTTGTGACGCGTCAGTTGCATCGACAGATGGTGCATTCATCGCATCGGACATGCAGATTTACCTATTTTCTTTAATAACTCGAAATTTTATGTAGTTTACAAGATAATATTGATTATATTTCTCAACTTGATATGTTATTTAAATTTTATATGGTTCCATACAGCTTGCGATGGTTATTATATTAGTATATTTAGTATTATAGTAGTATATTTTGAATAGACAGCGCCATCTACACTATATTTGATACATAATAGTTAGACAACGGCTAGATCATAAAACCGATTTCACATTTTAATGAATTATCAGACATTAACGAATTATTTAATGAGTCAAAAGCTAATAGCTAACTTATACTTGTTAGCTATTAGCATTTGACTCATACATTTCTATTCGACGGCCGAATAATACATTTCTACTCGGGACCGTCCTATAAATTTTGAAATATCGAGGCGTTATAAGCGTGTAAGAACACAAACATATACACACGCGCGCCCATACATAAACGGGGACTATGCTCACCTTGATATGAGTCATCCGATGATAATATAGATTCGACGAAGCTGTGAACTTCTTACCGCAGACGAGGCACTGATGGGGTTTTTCGCCGCTATGGATGCGTTTATGCGTGTTCAGCGAACTCGAGGTTGAGAAACCCTTGTTGCACACCATGCAGACATGTGGTTTCTCTCCTTCAATTTAATATCGATCCTGAATTACCGCATTGATCCTTCGTTTTATACGATTTCTGGCTCAATTTATATATGGACAACGCGGCGACGTTCCTTCGCTTCAAGAACGTGTCGTTTATCTCATTGACGACATACACGATTTCGCGAATCACATAAACTCGGTAAGCATAAAACTTGCCCAATCTAGGGGAGAACAAGAGTGTTTCACATGTGAATGCGTGGAATTATTTTGGTGTTCTCCTTTTGTTTAAAAATTATTCAACTAAATTAATTTAAAGCCAAAATTTAAATTATTTACAAGAATAAGATATAAATTGACGAAAATCTCAAAAGAGCAGAAATTAATTTTCTACAAACACGAAAAAATTATATTGATATATAGTAATGGTAAAATTTAATGTTGCATTTAAAGATTTTATTTTCATCAACTTCTTATAATAGGAATTTTGTTTTCAGTTAGAATTGTCTCATAATTGGAAATCGCGATTTGAAAATATTCAGAAAAAATAAAATGATTCGACTGTCTTCTCAAGTTTTGCGGAAGGACGCGGAATTTAAAATAGTATTGCGAATGCCAGAAGCTCGTATCTTACCTGTATGCGTTCTCATATGTCGTTTTAGAAGAGACGGTCGATCGAAGGATTTGCCGCAAACCTCGCAGGGCAATAAAACCCTCTCTCCTCTCTTAATTGTCGTCAGGATGCTGCAATCGAGGTGATCGCCGGCCAACGACAGCGTAGATGATGAGGATTCCTCGGACGTTGATTCATATTCATCCATTTCGTAATAGGAGTGTGATATCGGTGGCAAAGAATGATGAGCAAGTAGCGTCATCGATAGATCCAGCGGAGATTCTGTATAGTAAATAATCCATGTAAAAGCTTGGCACTCGGTCTCAACTGCACTTTAAACTTTAGGAATTTAATAAGATACGAAAGGAGGGAGGAATACGAATAAAATGTATATTTAGAAAGTAACATTCTCGGGAATTATTTTCCATCTTATAAAGAAACATTGAATTCTTAATCGTCCTCGCGCGCGCGCGTGTGTGTGTGTGTTTATATATTATTTTTTATTTTTATCACTTTTTATAGTTTCCGAGGAAACTGACTTCTAGAGTGTGTTAGAAAGATAATTCTAAATAAAAAGTTCATACACATTATAAGTCAATTCGGTTAAATTATCAAAATATAGATTATTTTATTAATATTGTAACAGGCAAAGAATACTAGAAATTTATGCTTTTTGTTAGATAAATATTATTCTTCTAATCATATAATTTGTTCAAAATTCCACCTTTTGCTTGCAAACATGTTGCTACTCGTTGTATTATAGATCGCCGCCAATTAATTTATCTAAGTTCAGTACAAATATTATTTCTAGTATCTATTATTCTGTCACCTAACTATTTACGGGTCTTTGATTTATCATTTTCTTGAATCGAATGAAATTTATCTTATTTCAATAAATATTTTTTTAACGCAAATATGTAAACATATTTTTTGCTCTTTTCGTATAAGAAACCACTGAATTTCATGAAAATCAACAATATACAATTCACAACATTAATCGTTCATCTTTCCGCGAATCGACTACTGTTGCTGCTGCGCAGTGGTAATCGCAACGAAATCAGAAAAGAAGCAAAGAGATTATCGAAAACGATCTGAAATGCAAATACGCAGTGACATTTTTATCGGACGGATCACAAGATGCGCGATTTCCGATTTAAATATGTAAAGCGGGGCCACTACTTTCGCCATCGTCGTCGTCATCGTTGTCGTGCGCGTGCATCGGAAATAAAAGACATTACAATAGTCACTGGGTAGTTAGATGATCCTTAGTTACAATAACTTCGGAACGCGACGTTTCTTATAAATTTTCAAAACAGAGAGAGAGAGAGAGAGAAGGAGAAAGTGCGGTTAAGGAATTAAATAGGGACGATAAATTCGACAGCCGTGCTCGTACAGCTTGTATACCGTGAAAGGAATTTTTCCTACGGGAGACTGTGGTGCATATGTACCTCAAAACAGGTGGAATAAATATACTGAAAGAAAAATGTACTTAAACTAAAAGTAAATATATTCTTCTAAATATTATTTATTCTATTGAAGTAAATATGTATTACATTAAATAAAAATTTGTTTATTTAAAATAATATTTATTAAAGCTGGGAAATATTTACTTGAAATTTTCATTTTCCATTTTTAAATATAAAAGTTTTAATTAAAAAATATGTAATTAAAAAATATTAATTAAAAATATGTTTTTTTTAAATTAGTGTTTTATTTTAATAATTAAAAAAATTTTTTTGGAATTAAAATTAGGGCGAAAAGAAATATTTTACGACATTAAATGCATGTATTCCTCTGTTAATTAGTATGTGATTCATTATTAGCCGCCAAGGGTTCACAATATGGGCTTGGTTTTTTTTTCTATTTGAAACAATTTTATCCCGCGCGTTTCTGATATCTCTTTTTATTACTTATTTCTCCATGAAGAACCACTTGCCAGTTGGAGCAAGAATAACGGATTAACATATTTATATGGATAGGTGAAATTTACTATATATCCACAAGTGTGTGTACGAGCAAATTTCATACACGCTTTCAGTTAACAATGTTTACTGACGACGTTTGCAAGCAAGTCTGACTATCACATTTATCTTTCACTTACCGTCTAAGATAGAGTCGATCGTGCACCTGTAGATAGCTGATCTAGAGCATACATCGTGCGAGATGATAACGAAATCCTGCTGCGTTACTGGCAGGAACCAAGCTACCAGTTCCGTGTCCGGTTGAACGTCCTTTATCACCTCGAATATAGGTTCACCTGTGGAAAAAGATGAAGAAGAAAATATAAGAGAACGTAAACACCGAACAGAGAAATACATTAACGTAATACCGGTGAGAGATGTTCTCGATTCTCGAATGAAAAATTCGTATAACAAAGATGTATAACAAAGATTTCGAAAAATTCGGAGGCTTTTGAAGCATTAGAAGTTATTCACGCAACGATAAAAACATGGAAGACGGAGAAATAACCCAGAAATTTTCTTAAAAATTGGCAGAAAGAGAAGCGAATACTAATAACCCTTTCCAACCTAAATTGTTTTTAACTTTTTTTCTCAGCCGGCCTGTAAAGATGCACTTACGTCGCAATCACATTGCGCAGTATTTGCGTTTCAATATGTTTATATTTAACTAATGCAACGACACATTTACAATAATATATTTACACTGATACCATATATCTGAGAAATAATATCTCGTCTCTTCAAACATAGCCATGTTTGAATTTTTAGTTCAACGAATTCAAAATTTTCTTTTCTCAACTTGTTAGAAACATTTTACATTCGTTTGGAAATTATATAAGCAAAGGAATATAAAAAGCATTCGATCGTTTAGAGAAAGTGGATTTTCAAAACGGTTTTTTTTGCTTCTATAAAAAATTGCAATTTCGCATATATGAAATATCATATATAAAGAATGGTTTTTAATTATTGATGTTAAGATTCCAGGTCATTCGCTGATTTTGTCACGTTAATCTTACGGCTAATTATTGATTATTGATTATACGGCTAAATATTGATTGTTAAAATAAATAGAAGGCTTTTAGAATATTTTACAAATATATTCAATCAATCACAATCATCATTTTACAGATATGTACATTATTTTAAACTTGTTTCAACTTTTTCTGCAAGAATTTTAGATATTCATTTTCTCGCTTCTGATTTCATTAATTAAGATAACTACGATGAAGAAACAATAGCCTTAATGAATAAAATGTTTATTTACTGAAACGATTGGGACAAAACGCGACGTTGAAGTATACTCGACATAGAATCCTGAAGGACTATTGTTCATATTTTTCATTAATTATTGTTAATAATTTATTTTACATTGTACTTCGTTCGTTTCTTGTATAATTCCTTTTCCTTATCTTGTACAATTCCTTTTCCTTATATGATGCGTGAAAATCATTAGTGCCAATTAGTAAGCGTTTGCATATTACCACTCGGGAATTAAAGAACCCGCTCGGGAATTAAGGAATCGACTTGAACGCTGCTTTCGACATACCTTTTACCTTCGTGCCGATCAAATTAACTTGCTCATCGTACGACTGGACGATACGCAGGAACCTTATCCAATTGCATTGACGCTTGTTAAGATTGTAATTTGAGAAGAAGACCTCGTCATAACAACCGTATTCGCGTCTGATCTAAAAGAATATCGCTTTAATGAGCGGCAATCGAAGACCTCTCAGCCAGCGCGCATTGACAATACACGTGGTATCGGCACCGAAATTTTCCTCTCCGACGCGCGCACGCAAGAAAAGTGATTCTTAACTTTCATCAAAAATATTAACTTCTCTCTCGTTCCACTCTTGTACTGGCCGCCGGCCAGTTGAGTGATAAGGCTTGCGAAGCTCACGTCTCCCGATTAAAAGAAAAGCATTTTCCGCGAGTTGACTTTCGAGTGAACAAACGGACGGGAAAATTATGTTATCCTATTGACTTCAAGTGGATGTCTGACTTCAAGTAGATGTCTGATATTTACACTAAAGAAAATTATTTCGAATTACAGCTGCACACACATTGATCGCAAATTGATGAAGAAAAAATGTTTCTTAAAAAATATCACCGACAGATAAAATAAAATCATACAAAGCGAAGAAAACAAAATAGAAACGCACGCGCGTTAATACTTACATCATTGTCATCGAGGAGGGAGTAAATATCGATCTTGTCAAATCGAATTGATCCTTGAAAAGGATAGATCAAGGTACCCGACGGGATGAACACGTTCGACCATACCGATATTCTCACATCTGCGACTAACGTGCCCGAATCATTCTTGAAGAGGCTTTTGCAGGACGACTGATCGCTGGTGAGGACCAATGAGAATTCTCTGGGTATCAGGACGCAAGTTTCCATAACAGAGGTCCAGGTGGCGATTGTTTTCAAGGATCCACCGACACAAGCGATGCCTCCTCTCCACAAACGACTTTACTCCGAGCACATCCGTGCGCGCGTGACACCGTCGTCAAGGTATTTCGCTCGGTTGCGGCGGGCAAGGATCGAGACACACCAACCGTAGTCCCGACGAGACACACACTAGTTACTTAGATAGCATGTCGCGTATCGAACGAGAAGGAGATCATCGCTCTCACAGATCTCGGCCGGGCTAATTGACATTTAGAGCCCACGCTTGAGTCCGGACGTTCCTTGCTGACGCGTGATCTACCTAAAGTCGTGCTCGACCGTTAATTGCACATTAATTCATGCATTTGCCGCGTATCGGGCGCGAGATTACGGGCACGTAGAACGCGTAAACGACAGAGAGATAGAAAGGCGGCGAGATCGTTCGTCGTGCAAGGTGCAAGGCCCTCGGCCGACTGGACGGGATTAACCGACTGATCTTGACCTTGCGACGGGTTACCAACATTTGCTACCGAATGGTTAGCCCTTCCCCCTCCCTACATCCGTCTTTTCCCACTCATCGCGCCGAACCCTCGCCGCGGCCTTTTTCATCGGCGTAGTCAGGGCATAGCCTTAAGGATACTGATCCGCTTCGGCTAGCTCTCGCTACGCTCTTCAACGGCCCGTTCGCCGTGATGCACTCCAATGCATACAACGTTAACAATATTCCCGTCTCAATAGGAAACACGAAATATCAGGCGCATTCAATGAAATCGGAGACTCGTGAGACGAACGAGTGTCGTGAGTGTATCCGGCGTAAGATGTCGGAAGTTGCCTCCTTCGCCGTACTACAATCCTTCGATTTCCCGCGATTAAATAAATAACAAGTATATTTTTGCAAACAGTCCTCGCGTGCAACCGTGAAAGGAAGCGTGATTTATCTTTGGAAAACAAGCCCTACGCCAGTGTAATCTCCACCCCACCACGTACACTTGGCGTGAGTGCAACTTCGAGTGTAGAGCGAGTGTCGGTCCGTTCAACCGTTTCACAAGGAAGCCGGCCGGTCATCTTTCTCGTCGTCTTCGTCGCTTTCGTCGTCGTTGTCTTCTTCTTCCTCCTTCTCCTCCTCCTCCTCTTTTTCCTTCTCTTCTTCTGTTTCTTCGTCCTTCCACCGTTCGCTTCAAAAAGGAACCCACGTGGGCGCCCGCGCACCTGTCGCTTTCTGCTTCTCTCTCGCTCCTTCTCGTGCTACTTTAAGTTGTATATCTTCGCTCTTTGTCTCTTTTTCCCCTCTATCTGTTTTTTCTCTCTCTCTCTCTCTTCCTCTGTCTATTCAAGACGCACCCGCTCTCGCCCTCCCTACCGTATCCAGCAAATAGCCTCCGTCAATTCTTTTTCTCTGTTTTCGTTGCGCTTCCCTCAGGCCTGTCCTACCGATCTGCTGGCAACCTCACTCCTCGCCGATCGGCTCTCCCTCCCTGTGGAGTGCATCCTTCCCACCCTGCACGCCCAGAGTAGACCTTCGTGCTCTCTTTTTCGGAGCTCCTTTTTCTTTCATTTACCCCTCATTTCGTTTGATTCACACTGGCGTCTGCCATGAGTCGCGTCTGTATCGCTCGCCCGTTTCAACCGAAACTATGAACAATTGGAAGGTACGCAACCGTCAGGAGACTATCTATTGGCGTTATAAATTTGAAAAAAGAAACAATAAACATTCATTCTGTGCAAAATAAATAACATTTATGTGTTGAACGTTTATATGTGTGTTTCATCTTCAGACTTAAAATCTCCCTTATTTATCGGTGTCGCTCTCGGTGATCAAGTTCGTTCTTTCTGACGTTTCGTCGAAAGTCGATTTAGTTTTACCACTCCGATCTACAATTTGAGATGTAGTCGATTAAGTAGGAATTGAGGTATGGCTTCTGGTCTTTCATTGCGTCATTTTGTTTGACGACAGTAGCGTGAAAACGTATGCCAAAAATTTTTACGAAATACTTTGAATTAAAAGGTTATGCCTATAAAATCATGATCGATTGCGTACATTTGTAAAATATTCTCAAAAATTTACTGTTTTACTCTAAAAATTAATAAATAACCATATAATTAACACGACCAACAATTTTCCTTTTTAGTCTCTCTTTTCTTATGATGTTATTAGATTAACTTTATGATATATATTATTTATTGATTATTAAAATAAAAAGTTTTCACAATATCATTCAAATGTGCTCAGCTCGAGCTGAGCACGAATGTGGCATAGCGCACTGGTCTATTATGCTAGTGGTCCCATGTTCGATCCCGGTAGAAGCCAAAATATTTACACTAATGTCTTCTCTCGGAAAGAAGTTGCAACTCTACCGAGAGTACCTTTGCCAAGAGTAGAAGAATTTCTCTAAGTAATATGCCATTCGGAACCGGCGTTAAACTGTAGGTTCCATATGCCTATATATAATCAGCGTAAGCACCACAGGTATATTAGAGAGGTCACCATGTCCGGATGCGAGCAATAGGACTGAGGGAGGGAGGATGCTCAATCGATCACAATTATCATTTTAAGGATATATTTTTTTATTTCAAAGTATCCCATAAGAACGTTTGCTCGCTTTTGACATCATTAATCAAAATGGCTACGTCGAAGAAACAGGAGCTTTAATAATAAAACTGAGTAATAGTTACAGAAATATTTGATCTAAACAAACATTTTATCTAAACAAACCTTCACGTCTTGACTTGGAATTCTTGAATAACTTACGAGGCCAGATCGTTCTTCTTTTGGGCCTCGATTGTTGTGACTTCATGCCGACATGATCTATGTTTTCTAATTGTCTCGTACGACTTTCATTATTATATGCTCTATATACATCCTGAAATTGAATAATATCATCCATTGTACTTTCATTTTCCATTTTTACGACTGTACCATTGATAACTTTTCTATTCTTTATTTTAAATTTTCTTGTTCGTACCTTCTCTTTTACCACAGCCGGACTAACTTTAATACTTTCTCGAAACCTTATAACAAATCAAACATATGATATATTATCATTATTTTACAATATAGCTTCCCTTGTTACTAAAAATTAATGAAAAAATTGACTACTATTTCAGTGCACTTTGTGAAAGCATGCAGGGTTTTTAATATACCTTCATATGACTATGTATCACCTGATATAAAGCGTGAAACCTATAATAATACAGCATATCAAGAACAGAATTATAGCCAATGTTGCATAAGCAACGAACTCTTCGTTCGGCATCCAGCCAAAAATCGATCGTGTTAATTTATCCTCCATCAAATAAGTACGCCAATTTGGTGGCCCGAGAACTTATATAGAGAATTTATATTAATAGAATTATATCAACAACAGCTTATATACGATATAATGTGAGTTATGTAATTTCAACATATTTAAGAAGGTTCAAGAGTTTGAACAAGAGCTCACAATTATCTCAAATATTTCAGTGCTTAGATTTGCAGCGATATACCACTTTATCATTAATACGAATATTTAAATACTAGTGTTTAATGGCACAATATTGATAAAATATGCTCTTATAAAAATTTAAAACTGAGAATTACTGAATTTGCAGTAATGAAATATTGAGAGAGCAGTAGAAGTACGTACAGTAAATAGTGAACATACATCAAGAAATGTTTCGTCTTTACAGAAAATTATTACTGCCCATGATAAATTAGCCAATAATAAATTGTTGTTACTCAGTAATTTTATTATTCATACGCGTAATAAAATTACTGGGCAACAATAATTTATCATTAACCAATTTATCATAGACAATAATACATTACTTTAACAGTGGCAGCAGAAAATTTAAGATGCCTGATTGCCAACTAGATGATTCAGATTCATTATTATTCTGAGTTTGTCTTTTTTTCGTTTTCTTTTTTTCTTTTTTATTACTTTTATTTTATTATTAATATCAATAAAAAAACACATACACTCTTTTTATTTATATAATTTTAAATATTTTAATCAATAATTAAATATTGGGCAATTAATTACTGAAATATTGTCAGTATTTAGTTACTATAAATTCTCAGTATTAAATTTCTGTAAGGGTAGCAGCAACAAATAAGTTACAAAGCGAAATCTTTCAATTCAAAATGTCTCCAAGTTGAATAACTATTTAAGAAAAATCACCGAATTCGGCAAAGAAAAATAACAAAATATGTTTCTAGAAAGGATATCGCGTCATTGGGAACAACACTAGAGGCAGCAAAGGAATTTTGAAAAATTAAACGCTGCGTTACTCTACAATTTTCTCTTGAGCTCATAATTGATATAGGCTAAACCGAATGGCAATACCAATCTGCATTTGACCTAACCGGACTGTATATATGCAGTTACATTGTTGAGTACGAAATTATAACATCGATGTAAAGTTATTGTTATATTTGAAGTTATATAGCTGCAATTGAACATATCGACAGGGAAGTCATAATTTCATCGAGTTTTCAGGATCTCTTTAAAATTCGCTTCTCTTCATTATATGTACAAATACATATATATTGTATGTTTTGCAAAGTAACGATAAAAGTAATGATTATATTCGTTACTGTTACCAAAAAATATAACTACATTGTCATTGCCATTACTGATAAGAAAATGTAACGTCGTTACTAAATCTTTACTGAAAAAAAGTAACTGTAATGGTAACGACGTTATAAGTGACGTGTTACTTTCCAACCTTGTAGAAAGCTAGTGCTAGATCTGGAATAATCTTACATATATTATCTTTCATTCCTCCTAATATTATTTCTATATTTAATATTCATTTTATATTTTATAGCAACTATATGTATTTCGAATTAAAATTAAATTAAACCGTTCATTTATTAAATGCGATAACGAATACATTTCCGAGATTGGCAAGCCCAAATAGATTCTAAGAAGAGTCTGCTACAAGTTTTTGATGTCAGTAAGGCAACAAATCCAACACAAAATATATTCTATTTGAATATGTTGCCAAACTGCCTCCAGAACATTCTTACAAGTAATACAAGCAGATTGACAGCAGAAGCCAAGCAAAGTCTGTAGAGATCTGACGGAAGATTATAGAAATCTTGCTTTGACAGAAGAATTTGGTCGATTTCTGTCATCAATCTGCTGTCCGGTTGTGTGTGCATGCTCTGGTAGGAAGTTATATGCAGATGCAATTGATACCAGTCTCACGTGTTCTCATAAAATCTGCTACTAGTCTGCCGATATACTGCTAATCTTTTACTTGCGGGATTTATGTTTATATTTCTTTTATTACTATTGGTACTTACATCAAATAAAAGTCTTAAATTCGGTTATATTAAACCCCGATTAAGTTAAGCGATAAGTGAATTTTTATCTTTTCTTCTTTTTCATTTTCTTCTGCAGCAGATAATTTAATTGTTGACTCTGTAATTATCACTTAATTCGGAGTTCGATGCAATCGGGTCTTATAATTTTTTTGTCATTTTTTAAATATTTGATAAGTTTTAAAATAAAATGTGATTACATATTATAACATTTATGGATTTCACTTTACTAAAAACGTTGAAAAATTATTTTTTTAGTTGTCCGAAACAATTTAATTAATAAAACATTATGACTAGAGAGTACGCTTTAAACTTTCTTAATCAACATATGTATTAAAATCAAGCTTATGGACTTGAATGAACAATTAAATATTACTCTCTCTCTCTCTCTCTCTCTCTCTCTCTCTCTCTCTCTCTCTCGTACCTTTGAGACGGATCACGTTTGTTGTCCATCTGAATTTTAGGTCAACTTGCTCCACGATGCACTTCCACGTACCGTGATGAGATTTATTTACAGCTGAGAGGTGATCTACATTCACAGCTACGGGCAACGTGACGCCGTAATCTTTCCACACTTTATCATTGATAATCCAATATATCTTCAGATCAGAATATATGTAGCCGAGGATAATGCAATGGCATATTACGTTCATGGAGAGAGTTTCGCGAATAGTGACACTTTCCTTTATTGGAATTACTGCCAATGTCACTACCTTAAATATCATATACGTCCCGTCTATTCGATGCACAGTGAACGTATATACACCCGAGTCGTTCAACATTGCTCTACCTATTACTGAAAAAAGCAAATTCATGTTTGTAAAGCTCCTGGTTCCATAATGTAGTTGTCTCGCTTGATGATGTCAGAAGTCAAACAACGCATATTTAAAATTCTTACGAAATACAATTAAATAAATAGATGTGTTTATAAATGACAGTTGTGATAGATTGAGCACGTTTGTATAATATATGGAAAATTTTCTTTTTATTCTAACAATCAATAAATCAATAAATAATTGTAAAATTGATATATTATGAAATCTTTTTCTCCGTAGAAATATATCTAGTAGAAGTATATCTAATAGAAATATGTCGCTGGCGTGGCCTAAATTAAAAGTTAATAGCTAGATACTCAGGAAAATATATTCAATCTGGTCTTATTTTGTATTCACAATAATCAAAACGTAAGGACAAAAATAGAAACTGATGCGTGCACACATACTGCTGAGATGTTGTTCATGTTATGATGATGGGAAAATATCTTACATATAATAGTAACATCAATCATAATCACGTCAAGAATGTGCACACATCATTTGTGTATATCTAGTGTTCATGTGATATTAATCACGTAATGATATTTGTAAAGATGATGGTAATGGCGTTTGTTATTTTATTTAACGCAGAATTTTCGTAAGAATTTTAAATATAAGTTTTTGCTTTTGACTTCATTAATCAAGACGGCTGTGGCAAGGAACAGAAGCCTTGAAAGAAGAAAATTCTCCACTTAATACTGAAAGAGATAAATTTATATTTATTAACTTACTTTACGCCGGAGAAAGAAATATCTAAGCGTCAAGTGTTTTAATTAATTATATACATATGTTAATATTATGCTACGTACTGATCTCATAATCCTTAATTTCTAATCTATGCTCTTCCTCTTGAAGGAAAATGCCATTATGAGACCACTGTAGCTCCGAATCGGGCGATTCGACTCTAATGATATTCACGATATTTGAAACAGAAGGGAGCGATATCGGCTCTCCTTCTTGCACGGTAAGAGCAGTATAATTTTGCGCGATTCCCTTCTTTATCAAAGTCACGGTATCTACAAAGGAAATAAAAAATATCATACGTTCTTCTTGAAAAGAAATAGTGTACTTTCAAGCGGTTACATACATATTAAGTAAAAAAATAAATATAAGATTGATCGGAAAGTTCGTTTCAAATCTACAATGTAAGTTCAGAATGAAATGTTTTACTCAAAGAGTAGCCTTTTATTGAAGCAAACTTATACCACTCTGTTGAAGGACATTGACCCATCTCTTTGATAGTTGCATAATGCTGTTGCTTCACAACGAAGTTTTCTTATTGGCGAAAAATTGATCGAAATGAATATTAAGAGCTTCCAATGACCCAAATTTTTTCCCCGAAAAAATTTTTTTAAGAGGAAAATACGAGGGCAAATCAATAAGTACCTTCCAACATCACATCTCAAATACATCAATAGCATGTTTATCAGTGCCTTTCAGTGCCCAGCATTCAGATCCGTACAGGAAGACAAGGCTTCCCACCAGACGTGTTTTGGTTGGTATCATGATATCGTGGCTTTTCCAGACCTTTGTTAACTTTGCCGTGGCGCCCTTGGCAACAGCTATTCTTCTCGTAATCTCCTCGCTGCATCCACCGGTGTTTGTGATTAAGACTCCGAGATAGACGATATTTCTGGATCACTTCTATGTTGTTTACTTGTTTAATCTCTATGCGGTTGTTATTGGGTCTGTCCACGATCATTATTTTCGTTTTGCTCTTGTTTATTCTGAGACCAGCACTGAGACTCGCCTGTCCCATTTTTTGTAGCAGTGTTACTAGTTCTTCTTTCGCACTGGCAAAGAGGGTAGTGTCATCAGCACACCTCAAGTTGCTAATCTTCCTGCCACCCACAGACACGCCGCCATTCCACCTTTCCGTTGTCTTCCTCATAGATGTTGAAGAGAATAGGACTAAGTACGCCTTACGCCCTTACTAACATGGAAACAATCTGTCAGTTGTCCATTCAGCTTTACACAACCGGTATTGCTCTTGTAGAGATTCTTTATTAGCGTGATGAGGTATGATGGGGTTCCCACTTCGGAGAGATACCGCAATATTTCTTCCCATTGGATGCAATCAAAAGCCTTGCTGTAGTATATAAAACATATACATGTTTTAGTATTGTACTCTCTTGAGTTTTCGATAATCTGCCGTACGTTTAGAATTTGCTCGCGCGTGCCCCGCTCTGGGACGAAGTCTGCCGGCTCCTGAGGAATTTCTGATAGGGGATATGATTTCAGGCGTTCATGGATCACTTGAAGCATAATCTTACTAGCATGTGATAGCAGGGCAATAGTGCGATAATTCCCGCGTATCGTATGTCTAGTGGTTTTTCGATTTTCTTGCTGTCTTTCATTCAGTTCATGCGGAACCCATTTTCCCACTTTCCGAATCTTTCCCATGGCTTTCAAACGAATTGAGACAGCTTTCTGCGTCACATTCAATTCATCCGCGAGTTCTTCTTGAGTTTGAGTATCATCTTCATCCAATAAGGCTTGCAATTCGTTGTCTGCGAACTTTTTCGGTGGTTTCCCACGCTCTTCGTTTCTCACGTCAAAATCACCACTTTTGAATTTTTTCAACCACTCGAAACACTGTGTTTTACCAAGAGCATGTTCACCGTAAGCTTCGACAAGCATTCGATGCGCAACAGTTTTCTTCAAATGATAACGAAAAACCAATGCTGTCCGCAAATCGTAGTTCGTAGGCACAAAACTCGAAATATTTAAGGTCATAGAAAAATATACCGGTGTATGGAACTTGGGTTGTTGTGTGTTGAAAATCTTCGTCAGCTGTTAGAGGAAGATGATGGCGCTGCAGAAGCGGTCTTACGGTCCCTAAACTGATGGCTAGCACCATCTATAGGGAAATCCCGGTTTCATACTTCTACACCTGGTAGCAATGCAGAACATGCGAAATTTGAAACGAACTTTTCGAACAATCTGATATATATATATTCAACATATACCATCGGATATATCGCCACAAAGAATCATGTTGCAACGACCGGTCATACTGCTTGGCCCTATGCATGGTTCACCTTTCACGTTAGGTTCCGGTGAATTGCAATATCGTTTTCTGGTCCCTATGCCGCCATTACAGCTAGCACTGCACGCCCAGGGTCCCCATTCGGACCATCCGCCATCTAAAGGAACACCATCTATATCTGTGTGTGAACAGTTGAAAAAGAATATGAGAAAAGAAGTTTAAAACAATATATTATATAAAAATATGAAAAACCACGAATTTGAACATTAAACAAAAGTTGTATTCATAAAACAACGATTGTACAATAATTGAATAATTCGTCAATATAATTGGTCTAAATTTAAAGATCTAACAGTAAAGACGAATAATCACTGACCGTTAATCCATCATTTAAACCAAGTATTGTACGAAAAACGACCAGAATATAAAACGAGACAGTATGAAGTGATTTTGCTTCATGACAGCGCACGGCCTCACGTACAAAACTTGTCAAGGAAACGTTAGAAGCATTTATCGAACACATATAAACTAATTTATGAATAATAATAATAATAATTGCTAATACTAATTTTCAGTTTTGTAATTTGTCACTCAGTAACAATTGAAAAATTAATCATTTCTATCTGTGTTAACAAAATACAGCAGTAATACTTGACTGACAGCAAGTTTAAAATGTTAGTTAAATTAATAATGTTAAATATTTGTGCCTTAATGTTAGTTAAATTAATAAAGTTAAATATTTGTGCCTTAGTTACAAAAATATGTTGAAAATTGAAACTTCAGCATGAATAATGATTTCCCTCGACACTTTCGGTGGGGAAAAATTATTTCCAATTTGTTGCATTTTTAATTATAATTAAGATTACAAGAAACACCCTATATTAAGTTATATAAATACCGTCTTAATGAAATAATTGTACCTGACGGTATACAGTTTGCGCTCCATGTTGCCCAACTTCCTGCGTCCACAGCAAGTGAAAAGAAGTAGAAGATGAGTGGTCGGCGATGCACATAATGAAATACGTTTGTCTCGTTGCAGAATATGTTGATTGTATATCCCGACCATCTTTCCAAAATATATACCAAATATATACCAAAATATCATTGATAAAGTTACGTGTTCAAATCAGATTCAATGAAACACAAGCGCGTTTTCAGCTGAATTACTTTATGGTGAGATTCGTCCAGGAATTGGTGGTAAATATCGGCTTGCGGGTTTTTTGTTTGTGATAAACTTTCATGCTGGGATATGTGTTTTTCAAAAAATGTATCCACCGGCTTTGTTCACTGAGCATGAGCTCATAAAATCTGCAAGATACGCAATAGGAACGAATATATGAAAAATTTGCGAAACAATTATTCTTATTTACCCCGGTGTCGCGGGCAACAGAAATAAGGGTATCCAAACGACTCCTTTAGCACGTATCATCAGTGTTAATTTATTAGGTCTGACCACGTTTTCCTTAGACCACGTCGATATCGGTAATATTCTCGTGTAGCGTTCGGTTTGCGTATTCTCTATGTGACATCCTATATAGTTATAAAACGAGAGAAATCAAAGACATCAAATCCAACCGCGAAGAGCTGATTTCTAAGGATTGTAAAATACTGAGGCACATACTTGTGGCACAATCAAAAGCGACTCCTATCGCGTGTCCATTTTCGCTATTATAATAATAATAGACCGGTAAGAAAGCTTTGGCTGGCTCGGGATGTTCCCATTCGAAAAGTGGATCCGATACTGCTGAGTAATAAATAAGAACGCGTCCTCGAGGTATGCGAATAACAAAGCTGCTCCATTTGCCAAGGTACAACAAATGCGGTAACGTTTTTTTCTTCACCAAGGCTATTTCTTATGAGTGTAAAAATTGAAAGAGAGAGAGAGAGAGAGAGAGAGAGAGAGAGAGAGTAATTAAATATTAGATCGGTAAACAAATTTCTCGATATTACGCTCAAGACACCATGTTACCTTTTTCTTCCGATTGATAATAGAGAAGAACTTTTTCATTATCTAAAGCTCCAATCTTGAGAATGTAACGAGATTTCAATCCGTCATCGGCGGTAAATACAAACGTTATGGAGTCAGGCCGATCAGGTTCCCATGCTTTCAACGAAAAATGCAAACCTTCCGTACGATGCTCCGGCAAAACATATAAACGTCGTCCAATGCCGAGTCCTTTCACAAAAAATGTACATTCCTCTACAAAGTTAATAACAATTTTTTATTAGCAAATAACTTGAAAGAACCTGACACTTAAAAGCGAAGGAGAATTAAACCTTCTCTCATATGTGTTCCTAAAGATATTATTGAAATGTTTTTAAATTCATTTTTACTTGACTAATAAAGAAAAATTTACTTTTCTGTCATTAATTGTTAATGCAACTTCTATAATAAATCCAAAATTTACGTAAAAAGTCTAAATTTTTTCAAAAACCAATATAATCTGAAGTAAACATCTATTTAAAAATCTAAAATTTAAAATTATTTTTATATTCAATTCTTTTGTATTTTATTTAAGGGTATTTCATCTAACAAATATTTATTAAATTTAATTATATTTGTAATTATATTTATAATTTAATTATATGTGTAAATATAAAAATATTTTATATAACGTTCTCCGATATTCACGAGTACTTATATAGGGTGACTATTGGGATTGTGTCCAAAGTAAATAATTATATTTCCTTTTTCCGATTTTGGCAATCATTTAACTAATTAGTTTCCGATATTTGAGACCAGTCAATTTCATATGACTGTTGTTGCTAAGGTTACAGTAAAGGACAGTGGCGTCAGAAAGATTCAACATCCACACTACAACCCAGATTTAGTGCCAAGTGACTACTTTTCTCAAAATTGAAGAAAAAGCTTCGAAAAAGATCATTTTTGGACCACAATAAAGTGTAAGATACAGCTCTTGATCATTTTGCAGACAGAAGTTCGGACTATTTTTTCAAGAACGTAGAAATGTTAATTCAAAGATATGAAAAATGAACTGAAGTAAATAGAGATTATGTTGAAAAATAATACTGTTATTTTCTTTCTATCATTTCTAAAAATTAGTCAGGCTGGAAACTTTTGGAATTTACTACATAAAGTATACGGCAGCAGGATGATTGAGTTAGGATATCCGAAATTTGTTCATGAAAATGTAGAATAGCCTCCTTATACACCCGATTTGAACCCGTGTAATTTTTTCCTCTGGATATATGTCAAAAACAAATGTTATATTGTATAGCCTCGAAACACCGAAGAGTTGATAGATGATTTTTGGAAAATGTACTCGCAACATTCCTACAGACATGTTGAATAATATATTTAATATAATATATTTGAAGATTGTTGAAAACGGTTGCAATTCCGTACCGATTCCGATATACAACATTTTGAAAGCATACTCCATTAGTTTATACGCATTAAGCACATTTTTGCTCCTTTTTTAATATCATGTATTTAAATTAATAAAACTTTATATATTTGTTTTATACTTTATTATTGTAATAAAATTTCAAGACAAGTCTTCTACTGTAGTGGATATTTTAAGTGGGATAGGAGAGGTTTCAAAAGAAAACTGATTCAAATCGTAGAATCGAGGAAAAATCAAAGAAAAGCGTTTAATGTATTGTACACACTTCCGAGCCTCGTCGTGTCTCGTTTCAATCTGTTGATTTTTCGTTGTCACGCCACTCACGTTCTTCACTCTGTTTTTGCGCACTTGTTTTTTTCTCGACCTCCGAAACTTATCGATATATTGTTACTGTTATTATTATAACATTACAATATTCACACGTCTTAACTATTCAGGTAGGTACGAAGGATATAAAAAAACTAAAACTTAATTAATTCTACACTACAAAATGCTTCATTCATTTTGTTCGACCTATTTATTGTGAAGTAATAACCATTTACTTTAATCACAATTCCAATTGTCACCCTCGATGTGAATTTTCTGTTAAGTATATTTATATATAATAAGCTTTACCTGGCTTCTCGCAATCTCTTACATCGCAAAGATCTTGCGGAACTAATGGATCCGTCGTATAACACCAAGTACCAGCAATATTGCGTGAAGGATCTCTACAATAGTTACTGGCATTTCGAACACTATGCTCAGGATAGAGACTGTTATTCCAATACGCTTGATTGACACTATGAATAGGTTTTACAGCCGTAAATTTTGATTTTGTTAGTGATTTTGGCGATGGACGCAACGGCGATTTTGTGAATAATGATCTCAATGAGATATTTTGCTTCATCAAAGAATATTTTATACGAGTTATATTCGAAGTCTCAGAAGGAATATCGGTCGTCAACGATGCGTTAGGTTTTTGCATCTGTTCGAGATCGTAATCGCTCAACCACTTTGCACATATTCGACCTGAACGAGTCGTCGATAGGGTACCTATGTAATCATTAGCAGTCCCTGCCATCCGACATTCTGCGAAAAGCGTATGTAAATAAGAAACATGTATGAAGATGTAATTATGGCTGCATTCCGATATTTACTGTCAGTATTGTAAATTTATAATATATGCAACATAAACAATAGATTTTCAGTATTGTGATTATCGAAAAGTAACCTATAGTATAATGACTCTGTTTGATGGTTTCTAGTAAAAAATGTACAATATACAGGGTTTGTCCGGAAAGTAATGTCAGTGATTTTTTTTTACGCGACTGACTGTCAGAGCGCGCTCGAATCGGTTGGGAATGGTAGAGGGGGAAGTCAGCTAACGAATGTTGAGTCACTCAGTCTTCTCCCGCCAGCTGCATAGTAAGGACATGCGTTTCCGTGGAAGTCGTTTTGTGACCTCGTGCAAGTAAAAATGCAGCGCTCGTTAGAACAAAGGATGGCGATCAAGTTTTGCGTTAAATTTGGCAAGACCGCGGCGGAAACTCTTCCAATGATCAAGACAGCTTTTAAAGAAAATGTCCTGTCGGATCGGCAAGTGTTCCGGTGGCACAAGGTTTTTTTGGAAGGCCGGGAAGAGGTCGACGACGAAGCCCGCGCCATCGACGACCACCATGGACGACAATGTGACGCGAGTGAAAGAACTTTTGAACACAGACCGACGATTGAATGTCCGTTTACTGTCACAGTTATTAGACACAGTTATTAGGGTTCAAGGCGTCCGGCCGGACATCGTAAAGGACTGAAAGTTGCATCACAACAACGCGCCGGCCCACAGCTCCTTCCTCGTCACCAACTACTTAGCCAAAGTAGGGGTACCAACGATTCCCCAGCCTCCGTACAGTCCGGACGTCTCTCCCCCCGACTTCTTTCTGTTTCCACGCCTGAAAGGGCCCATGAAAGGAAAGCATTTCGAGACCATTGAGGGGATCCAAGCAGTTTGCACCGCGGCTTTAAAGGACATTCCAAAGGAGGCCTACCGTGGCGCATTCGATGCCTGGAAAACTCGCTGGAGCCGACGTGTCAACGCAGGAGGAGCCTATTTTGTAGAATTTTGATGTGTTGTAACGAAAAGTTCAATAAATTTTTTTTAATCGACTCAATGACATTACTTTCTGGACAGACCCTGTATAGTTTTGTTGGTATTACTTACGTAGAAAGTCGTAATGATGAAATTGGCAAATATATCCAGGTATATAATAAAATTCAAATTTAATGGGTAATTGAAGGCAGGTGGTTCGTAAATTTATTTTCTTAGGAATCTTTTCAAATTTTAATATGTCAAAACATAGCAATCGAAACTTACACATGTAAAATTAGAAAAAAGTTGACCGTATTAAAGCTGAGATAATTCAAGTCAAAATTAGCATTATTTACATGTATGATAAATATTACATGTATTATAAATACGAAAGCACAGGGCCTCAAGTACCGCGAGGTTTCAAAAGGGTTCTACACTGGACCAAAAATAACTTACACGAAATAAATACATTTACTTAAATATTACTTATTCAATTCAAGTACATATATACTAATTTTAAACATAATTTATAATAATTTTAATTATAAAATTGTTTATTCAAACAAATATTTAGTAATTATTTGTAAATATCCCGCATAAATTTTTTTTTATTTAAAAATCATTAAATGATCATAAAATTAACGTAACGGAATGATGAAAGAAAGTAAGCTAAAAAGGAAAGTGGCATGTCATGTTAATTTTATGATTATTTATTGGTTGTCAGAACATAAGAAAGTTTTCAGAATATTTAACAAATATACTCAATCGGTCGCAAATATTGTTTTATAGACATATCTTTCTATTTCAACAAATGTCGCATGAATTTCGGGCATCCGTTTTCTCTCTTCTAACGTATTCAAACATGACGATAACAGCGACGGAACAGAAATATTAATAATGATAGTTACCTGATGATCTACAAACTCGAACGGAACAATATTGTTTTGTGACGTCCGTAGCATGTGAAGTGGAAATCGTATAACAATAAGGCCCACTGGGATCATGACTTGGATTCCTACATCTGTTTAAAACCTTGGTGATAGATCTATCGACAAAATTGTCGGCAATCTTCTCGTTGTCCGGTATCTAATAAGCGCACCATCGTATTTTCATTAGAAAATGAATAAACATAATTTCTAATATTAGTAGACGACATATTTAATTGTAGTTGGAAAAGAACCTCACCCCACCCGAACAAAAATTTTTAGATATAAAGGAAAATGGAGTAATACTCGTCAATGGGTAATGTCAATCATCTCTATATCTCGACTATGGTCGATATAAATTCTGTAAATAGAATTTTGTAAATTTCCATTCTCTGTATAGGTTCGAAAGAAGCATCAAAAATCTAAAGAATACTCCAATCACAGATAATATTCACTAAGTATTCAATAATCTGCTTTATTCGCTGAATGTAGCTTTTGTATCTCTCTGTGTTGTTTATTAGAAAGTAATAATTGGAAAACATTTTAACTTATATAAAAACAAAGTTAAAAGTTAGAGGAAAAATAATTAGTTTAAATTAAAGGTTAACCCATTTAACCTATTTTAAAATTAACTAAGTTAAGTTAAAAGTTACTAACTTTTTAACTTTTAACTTTATTTTTAACTGATTAATTAGTTACTATCCAACTATAGTCGATGATAGTGTATACCTCTTTTTCTACCCATGGTACACAAGGAAGTTCTTTTTCACTTGTCCATTGAGTTCCATGATATTGATAATCGGCAGTATTATGAATGCAGTTTGGAGGCTGAGGATCTTCTATTGCTTCCGTTGCTGTTTAGAATATTATTTTAAGACAAAATTATATATTTAATAAATACTAATAAAAATTTTTTTCTAAAAAATATACTTACGGTCGGGTGGACAAAAAATTGTCCAATATGCTATCGTTCCGTTACTCCCGACACTGAACCAACGTAAAGTAGTCAGTAAATTATGATTTACAAAGAAAATTTCCTTACTCTCAGATTCATGTTGTGAAATTAAACTCAAGTATGTCCCGAAAATGCTGTTAATGTCATAAGCGAAAACTTATTAATATAACACAAATCTGAAAACACAATGAAATAAATTAATTATATGTACATGATTTTTAAGAGACCTGATAGTGAACTCTTTCCAAGCCCAATAATCGAGCGACTCTTTAATTATAACTTCTTTCAAATACTGTTTTACTGCTATCTCATTTTCTTGATATAATAAAGATATAATGTCGTTATGTCTGATTTCCACCTATAGAATAAAAATATATCTACTATACTTTTGATTTGCGATCCTCCCACCTTTTATTTTAAATTCTATCTGAACGTTAGCAAATTTAAAAGTTTTTCTTCTTACTGTGAAACAAGGAAACCGTACTGCAGGACTCTGATATAATCGTATTTTTATATCACGGTTAGCTCGAACGTAAAAACGCACATCCTGTGTATCGTTATTCTTTCGCATCGGCCAAACAGTTAAGAACTCATCCCCAAAAGTTATATAACTTTCGCAATCTAAATGCATAAAAAATCTTAGCAAAATTATTTTTTATTCTCCACATGAAGTAATATACACAGTGTGATATTATTTGGAGAAATATTTTATTTGGCTTCCGAATTTCGGGTCATTCTTCACTCCGAAGAAGTGTTCACGAAACGTTGGAAATACATAGGTTACTAGATAAGTTTTCCAGTATAGTTTATTTATTTACATTCTTTCAAAATAATCACCATTACATTTAATATATTTCTCCATTCAAATAAACCAGTCATTGAAAATTTGCTGTTACTTTTCTGGAGACTGATCCGCACAAATGGTACGCCGTTTCATGACGCTGTAAGCTTCTCATCACTCAAAAATCTCCGTCTTTCCAATTTTTCTTTAATAAAAGGAAATAAACAGAAATCACGGAGTGCTAAATCAAGACTTTAAGGTAAATTCTTAAACAATTTTAAGCCAGTATTCTTTAAAAATTCTTGAGTCAGTTCAGCTATGTAGTCAGTATGTGGTCGAGCATTATCGTGGTGAAAAATCCAAGGGATCATTTTTGAATATAAACGCGGATTTTTAACTCTGCTATAATATGATTTAAACGTGCATCTGTATATTATTGGACAGTCATCGTTCGCTAATTTTCCAAAATGATTCGCGTCAAAATACCTCTAATCATGGAAAATTTGACGATCATATTTTTTTTATTGATTGAGATTTTCGCACTTGCATTGGCATTAATTCATATTAAAATAGCCACATTTGACTGTTACGCTTGTGGACCGTCATTGCCCAAAACAATTTTGAATTCAAACACTCATCAATCGTCATACCCTTCACAAAATTGTATTTAATTACCGCACGAATTTCTTTTCTCGACGCTATACTTGACGAACTCGACTGATTCAAACGCTCAATGTTTACGAACGATTTGACGCGGAATAACTAAACTTAACAATCTATTTTTTATTAAGACGTATTTGTCAGTGATACTAACTTTAAAACTGCACGATGAAATTAAAGCGCGCATTGCAAAACTTATCTAGTAACTTATGTAAATCCATGAAAAACGTGACGCTAACTCGGGAGCCAAATTATGAAAATGTACGAAAATAGCTCGATAGCTGGTTCGTTTCAAAAGAAGAAATGTTTTCTTGGCGTGGCATTCATAAACTGCCGGAGAAGTGGGAAAAATGTATAAATAGCAATGGATATTATTTTGAATAAAATATTTTTTATCATTTTCAAATAACAGACGTGTAATTTTTACAAAAAATTTCCGGTTTCAAACCTCTACACCTGGTATAATTATATGTAATTTTATATGATTATATGTAATCTTTTTTCCCGGGTTAAGAGGACTTCACTGTACAATTTTGACAAAATTCTGTGCTCCATAATACACCAGTGCCCATAACGCCGTAATGCAGAAAATGGTCGGGGTATAAACTCGAAATACTATTTTTTGTTTTGTACTCATCCGTAATCAATGGCTTGGATGTACCGTGAATTCCGAGTGATATAAAACCACCACCCCATGTGATCCATAAACCAGTCCAGTTAGAACTAAGTAATATCTGGGGCGTATCTTGGAAAACATGTCTGTTCTGAAAAATATATTTCAATAATCAATAAAATGTGTCATATTAATACTTTATTATTTTATTATTATTATTATTATTATATGCTGCTTATTTAATTCTTAGCTATTTGTACTAACATCAGTAACAGGATATGTTTGACCGCTAACACTGTTTGAAATTAAAAGTTCTACTCCAGCTTTCCAGTTTTGGGCAATTTTCTCGGCAGAAGACGGAATTGGAAGTAAACTTAGTAAGATCCTAGCTTCTGCCTGGATATATGCAAATAATTTCATTAATCATGTGTTGAGTTATTTGATCTATCAAATACTTAATGACAATCATATACATTTTGTTCATCGAGAGGATTCCAGAGTTTTATCCAAAAGGATATATTTCCATAAGTATTATTTAATCTTGTTAGTATAGAATAGGTTGATGAATTTCGAGAATACATTAAGCAATCTAAAACATAGAAATAACTATTAGAATTTTATAATGTTTTATTTAATAAAAAAAATTATGACAAATATTCATTCTTGATGATAATCTTTAATTTTTAACATTTTCAAAATTTTAGTTTTTTTTCCATTATTTGACTGTACAAACCTCGGTCATCGCAGAATGGAATTTCGCAGTATTCTTTTCTTATTAATTCAGAACCTTTTTCCTCCACATAACACCAAGGACCACCAACATCATCATTTGGATTTCTACAGAAATTATTTGCTTTTGTCCTTGATCCGTCAGGGAAATGTTTATTATCGAATTTAATACTCTGAAAAAACAATTAGCAAATAATAAAGTAATAAGAAAGAGACTATTATTACTTGTTGACACATCTTCCATTATAATTCACAATAATAAGATTTAATTTACTTGCTTTTGCATTGCCAAGTTTGTATCTTTTGTTCCAAGATTTACATTTTCTTCTTGAAGCACTAAAACTACGACTTCCACCGTATTCAGCTCCTGGTCCCGTTATAATACAATCTAATGCAAACGATATATCTTTCATATGCAAAATAATACATTTTAATTTTATTTACAGAAGATAGCATAAATCCGTTTGTTCATTGAAAATAAAAGAAGTTAATGTTATCATTTAACTTACTTCCGTAATTACAAAGCGGAATAGCGCACTCATCATCGATAACTGTAGGTTCTAATGTATAACACCAGGGTCCTCTTAGATCCTGGGTGGGATTTCTACAATAATTTTTAGCCAACTTCACAGATCTTTCTGGAAAATCTGCATCAGTTATGTTGGTACTGATCTAGTAATGAAAAAGGAAAGTAAAAACATATAGACCACCAACTGAATTTTTTCAAGATTACTTATTATCTTAACACTATGCCGTCCGGGGACACCACGTTGGTGTCCCGCGAAAACTATCGTGCAAAGGCCGGCGACACCACGTTGATGTCATGCGCAAAACTGTCACGCAAAGGCCGATGACAGCACTGTGGTGCCGTTTGTGTTCTAATTGTGTACTGTTGGTGTTCTGTTTGTGTTCTGTTTAAGTAACAATAAGTTACAGTTACATCATGATTCGATCGACAGACTTTCCGGTCAGCTAAAGCAACACCAGCTAATACAAATTTCCGAAACCGATAAACAAAAACGAAGAAAGTGCCATGTATGTTCCAAAAACAAAAAAAGAAGGACAACAAATTTAATGTGTAAGTCTTGTGGAGTCGCGTTATACCTCGGAGATTGTTTTGCTTCATATCGTTTAAAAGAGAAATACTAAGTACCCAATAAAATATTAATAAATAAATAAATATATAATATTAAAAAATGTTACATTTATTTACATATATCCTCGAAATTTCATGAAAATAGCGGGACAGGATTGAAAACTAATAAGAACTGACGATTTATGATCTCCCGAAAACTTCGAAACAAAACGGCGCCAAACAAAAAAATCCTGATGAAACATGCGGACGGCAAAGTGTTAATAATATATGTCAAGATTAGCGATAATATGTCCCCTAAAAAGGAAATACTCATTGATATAATTAAATAAATATAAAATAAAAAAACATTCTCAAACACAACACCAAGGGACCATAAAACGTATTGAAAAACTTACTTTATAAAACGGTTGTTTAGAGGACCATGATTGACATCGGAAACCACCGACAGTCGTCATAATAAATCCTTTATACTCGCTTCCAAGTTGAGATAACTTGCATTTAGATAAATCAGTTCTCGATACATTGTGAGCTAAAAAAGAATCAACAAAATTGCGATTGCGACGCGAAGAATTAAAAAAAATCGCGATTAGGTTTGATCTATAAGAGATCCATTAAGTGCTTGAATTAATTCTCGCTGTTGACTAATAAAGGTCCGTAGTTGTGCTACTTCAACACGGACGAAAGTAACTATTAGTGTATATAAAGTACTGTTACTAAGCATTAATAATTAGTGTCTAACATTAGATCGTAGTGTAAAAAACACAATTTTTTATTGCATTGAAAATGTCAGGTATTGTACCCAAAAAAGAGAATGCACGGGAAGCATTACTTTTCTGCTTTCATTTCAAGAAATCTGTTGCTGGAAGTCATCGTTTGCTAGTGTAGGCTTATGGAGAGCATGCTCTATCTGAAACAACTTGCAGAGATTGGTTTAGACTATTCAAAGATAACGATTTGGATGTGAATGACAAAGAGCGTCCTGGTTAACCGAAAAGTTTGAAAACGGTGAATTGGCTGTTAATAAAATTCAGTAATTACGGTATACGTTCGCATCAACAACATTGTTTCTTACTGCATCGAAAAAGTCGAAATTTGAGCCAAATAAACGTCATTTGCGCGAAGTGGAAATCTTTAGCTTCAAATGGAAGAAAACTGCAGCTGAAATTCATCGAATGCTTGTAGAAGTTTATGGTGATAGTGCTCCTTCCGATAAGACATGCAGAGAATAGTATCGACGCTTTAAAAGTGGTAATTTTGATGTAGAGGATAAAGAGTGTTCTGGACGGCCAAGAGCATTCGAAAAATTGCAGGCATTGGTAGATGAAGACCCATGTCAGACGCAAAAACAACTTGCATTGAATTGTGCTCAATCTGTCATTTCCGATCGTTCGGAGCCTTGGGAAAGGTCTACAAGGAAAGAAAATGGGTCCCATCTGAATTCAAGCCAAGAGATATTGAAAGGCGAAAAACCATCTGCGAAATTCTACTTGCTAGGCAGCAAAGAAAGGGATTTATGCATCGTATCATCATTGGAGATGAAAAATGGAAATTATTTTTACAACTCCAAACGTCGAAAAACTATTTGCGACCTCGGCCAATCCTCAACATCGACGCCAAAGCGGAATATCCATGGAAGGAAGGCAATGCTCTATATTTGGCGGGATCAGAAGGGTGTAGTGTACTATAAGCTATTGAAATTTGGTCAAACAATCACAGGACATATCTACCGAAACCAAATTATCCGTTTGAGTCGAGCCTTGCACGAAAAATGACCAGAATATAAAAGTAGGCAGCATAAAGTGATTTTGCTTCATGACAACGCTCGGCCTCACGTTACAATACGTGTCAAGAAAACGTTAAGAGCACTTCGCTGGGAAGTGCTACCCCATGCTGCTTATTCACTAGACTGTGCCCCTTCCGATTACCACTTGTTTCGGTCGATGGCACACGCACTTTCTGAGGAACGCTTCAATTCTTATGAAGACGTCGAAAAATGGGTTTCTTACTCGATCACCTCCAAAGATAAGTCATTCTTTCGCCGCGGAATTCGTTTGCTGCCCGAAAAATGGGAAAAAGTCATCGCTAACGATGGACAAGTGGACGAGTGGCTGACATCACGCGGGGAAAGAGGAATTTATAGGTGCGGGAGCTGACATCACGCAGGGGATAGGGGAATTTGTAAGCGCGGGAGTTGATGTCATGAGGGAGGCTGACATCACGCGCGCGTGGACTGATATTCTGTACTGTTTTACCGACAATATGTCTGTATTATTGTATTACCATCGTTACCCCCCTCCAGCGGTCGATATTCTTCCAGCTATCGATATTGATCATGAACATTCTCATATAACATAAACGTGTTAAAAGTTTAAATTTTCTAATTTAAAAACAATTAGAATTTTCACTTTTCATATTTACGCTCTAAAAAAAATTATATGATTCTTATATTCACGTAATATTATTTAATATTAAGTAATATTCTGAGCATATTCTTAGGATATTAGACATAATATTCTAATAATATTCTAATAATATTATTTATATTATTTTTATATTTTATACTTTTTAAAAATTCAACCTCATGCATATATATATCACTTAAATAATTGTAATTTTTTCATATGTACTGCAATACTAATTTTTTTTCTTATATAAATAAAGTCGAAATAATTTTGTGCAAAAATATGTTTTATAGTAAAAAATTATATATATATATATGTGTGTGTTATTTATATATATTTTTCTATATTATTAAGACATTTTTTTAAATATTCTAAAAACAGTTTTGTAATATATTAAAAATATCAAATAAAAAGAACATATAACATTATAGATATAGTAAAACATTCTTATAATATTAAAAATATTGCATAACATTTTTAGAATATCATAAGAATGTTATTTTAATATTTAATAATATTCATATAAAATTTTAGAAATATTACGTGCCTATAGGTTTGACATCCATGATAACAGCAATTGTTGCTATAAAGTATGTTACAATTTAATACTCAAAGTTAAAAATTAAACTCTTACTATGCTTATTGTAAATTTAAACTTGATCAAACAAATTCGTAAACATCATGGTAAACAAACAACATAGAAATATAAAAATTCTTACATGAATCACCATCAATAATTAGAATAAAAATCTGTAGAAAGACTATAGATGGAAGGCATTGCTGAATATGCATGTCGGTCCAAAATTTGATTTGCAAATGATATCTATGCACGTAGAAACAAATCTTCTCCAACGTTCAATTTGTATTCGAAAAGTTTCCCGCTCCTAAACTCAGGTCCAGTGCAGCAACTGCGGTTGCGTCGATTGATCTGTTCTTTATAGCTACACCGTTTTACTGTGCGATAAGTTGAAGCGAGAAAACATATACTTGTTTCATTTCAACTTATTGCACCAGTTCAGCAGTGCAACTATAAAGAACAGACCAAATAATTCTGTCCTTATTGCGTAACGATGTATTTTTTCTGTAAATTAAAGCGCAAAGAAGTCGGATTAAATAATAATTAAATTTGTGTAAAATTGAGCATGGATCAGCGGAGTTCCTTGGAACACTTGACTTTTTATGTAACTGTATTTGTCTAAATCGCGGTATGAAATTATGAGATTGTGTCTTTGAGAGGTTATATCTTTACATTATTGTAACAAGCGAATTTATCGCGTCTAACTCCGCAATAGTTTCGATTACGTTACGTTTTGCGAAACTAACCAGATGGGTTTACTGACAGATCCCAGAGCTGGAACCGGCAAAATCATAAAGTTGTTATTAAAATGGGAAAAGCTGTTGTGCTTCACGTTATACGTGGGAGGAGTGATATGGTTGATGCTTTTAGCATTACCGGCGTTCAACGACAGTACGTATCTGCAAGACGAAAAATAATTTTTTTATGAAATTCAATTGTGTAGTTTAAGTTTCAATTGTGTAGTTTTTCACACACAAATCGTTTATTTTCTTTCCAGATACTTACTTTTCAGAAAATGCCTTGCTGCCTGGCTTGGTCACAAAGGAGAGTAATATGGAACATACATCCAAGCAATACTACCATGAACTGATTCACGAAATGAAGAGATATCCAGATAGTATGCCTTATGCATGGCTCTTGGCAAAATTCAGTCAGCTCCATTTAGATGTATTTATGCATAATTTTTCCTTGATTTATCCATTCCAAGAGCAAAAGGTATAGATTCAACAATTGTAATTTTAAATGATGCATTAAAATGTGATATAATTTCTTGTTTGTATATACACAAATGTCATTTACAGTTTACAGGACAAAATATTTATGGAATTGTTAGAGCTCCACGAGCATCCAGTACAGAAGCTATAGTAGTCAGTGTTCCATATAGACCTATTAATAGTATTTATCTGGATACAGCACCTTCGATAGCATTATTACTAGCATTTGCAAAGTTCTGTAGAAGTAAGTTTTTCTTCAATATTATATTGTTGTTGAACAATTAATAAATGGCATATTATATTTTAATTGCTTTAATCATCTATTTACAGAACAAAAATATTGGGCGAAGGATATAATATTTCTTGTAACAGAACATGAGCAATTAGGTATGCAGGCATGGTTAGATGCATATCATGATGTTACTAGTGGTCAAGAAGGAATATTGATGGCAGGAGATTTGTCAGGCAGAGCTGGATCTATTCAAGCTGCTATCAACTTGGAATTCCATGCGATGAAAATTACATCAATTGATGTTAAGGTAAATGTCTAGTCAATGCTGCTATATATTTTAAAGTGACGTGTCTATAACATTACTGTTTCTATTATTAGATAGAAGGACTCAATGGACAACTGCCTAATTTGGATCTCTTTAATTTAGCACAAAATATGATAGCCAAAGAGGGAATTCGACAGTCGTTCCAACATCGATTTGACATCAATTACAGGGATAAATTCAAAAGTTGGTGGTACTACTTTAATACATTAGTAAGTATGATAGCAACACAAGCCACTGGAATCCCAACCGGTAATCATGGGCTCTTTCACAGGTATGACAATTAATCTATTATTGAGACAAGAATATGATAAGAGAATGAAATATCTCTAAATAAAAAATAAGTAAATCTTAAAAAGAAGTGGTTGATATTTGACTATCTTTTTCATTCTGTTTCTTTTATAGTATTAGTTTTCATATTTAATTATAATTACAATTTATATCTATAGATTTGGTATAGAAGCCATTACATTAGAAGGTTTCGAGAAATTTGGACAAGGATCTGAAGCAAATTTTTATCAAGTAGGGCGAGTAGTAGAAAGTATAGTGCGATCGCTTAATAATCTGTTGGAACGTTTTCATCAGTCATATTTCTTCTATCTATTGCCATCCACTGATCGATATATTTCGATCGGTAAGAAGAAAGAACAAATGAAATTCTGGATATTTTTATTATTTTTAAAAGTTAATTTCTTTTAATATATAAGTATGTAATTATTTTCGTAAATGACTAAATTAAAATTATCTCGTAGGATTATATATGCGGCCTTTAGTGCTAATAATCGCCAGTGTGTTCATAAAAGCATTTTCCATTTGGCAAAGATTGCAGATTTCGAGTAGTTCCGACGAGACGAAAAAAGATGAGGAAAGCTCGACAAACAAGGTATTGAGCAGTTCTCTGGTTAACTGACATGTGTATCTATTTGTAAAGTTTCCTTTTCCGAGCGCAGATTGAAGAATTCGACATCGGAAGTGTCGCATCCGAGGTATTGTGGGCGCACATATTCGGAGTGTTAGTAATGGCTTCCCCTTGTTTCTTCACATTAATTGGTTCGCAAGTGCTGAACCTGCATACCGAAGATTCGCTGTATATTAGTTTCGCCCTCATCACAACGCTCATGTTGCTGTTGCGGCTGTATTTGAGGAGGTGAGAATAACAAAAAGGAATCAAGAAGAGATTTTTTTTATTCAACGTGTCGCTTTATACAAGTGTAATTTCCAGGTCGGTTAGATATGAAAATATATCCCTCGTATGCGTTATTGCGTCAATTGAGCTCGCTACTGCGTTGATGTGTATAGCAATGCACAACTTCTCACTAGCTTTGCTGATAGCTGTTGTCTATGTACCAGTTGTCTTGCTGATAACACCTTGTCACGAGTTCACCAAGTCCAGGTAAGTTGAAAGGTCGCTTGGAACCCATCTATTTAGCTGACTGTCGTATAAATGCTTGCCACGTCACATCTGTATCTAATTAATGGTTGCGATTCATGTCAGTCAATGAGTGAATGATCGCGATGATAATGTCAATGAATTCACCATCAACAATCTCGCTGTTTTGCAGATTACGTAACTGCCTGTACGTCACGTGGATTGTGCTACATCCGTTCGTCGCGTCGGCAATCGTCGTGCTAGGTTACACGTATTTTAACTTTACTGATCCGATTGTTCCGTTGTTACTCAGAGGCTATCGTGCCAACAAGCAGGCGCTCGTGTTCAGTATCGTAGACTCCATGATATACAACAATTGGTTTTTCAACGTCACCGTTGCCGTGATGTTGCCGATTTGGCTATTGTTTTGGAACGTCATGCGCTCCAGCGCAGTCGCGTGATGATTTTGTAATAAAACCATTGCAAAACCCACGGCTGACTTTACACTAACCTTCAAGACCTCTCTATTTCGCACAAGTCTTCGAATTGTTATCTAATTGTACCAATGACGAGACATCCTGATATTCCGAAATTCGTCTCGGAAATACAAGAATTCGATAGGATAGTCTTGTTTGCTGAGCGTGGCATAGTAGACGGCGCACCTGTCTGCTATATTGGAGGTCCCACGTTCGACTTCCGGCAGAGCAAGAAAATTTCCATACGCTCGTAGCTCCTCTCCGGTGGTCTGGCAAACCACCAAGAGTATTCATGCCATGGAAACCTCTCTTCAAAAATTTGCCCTTCGGAGCTAGCATTTAAACTGTGTAGGTCCTGTGTGCATGTGTATAATCTGCGTGCGTACCACATGCAGGTGAGAGAGGATAGGCCCAGGCCTTACTAGGCCCAGTTGCATCATCGGAAGAAGTCTTGTTTATTTTTAACGCGAACAAGTTGAGTTAAAAAAAAGTAAAAGAGAATAAAAGAAACGCGCCTTGAAGACGATTGATAAACGACTTGTTTTTTCCATAAGAGCTCATAGATTTATCAATTTCGCCGCGCACGCGTCAGTCAGTGGATATAATATATCTGCCGACTCGATGACCCGCGTGGCATCCTTATTACTGGATCCACTTCGCTAGTTTACGGCGCGCAACAGTCGCAGTGACGTCGAGCAATCACTCCGGACAGTCGTATTGTGTGCGGGAGGCAGAGAACGTAACGGTGCGTATGCTATTTTTTACACGAACCGTGGAACGATACAGCGCAATTTGTATGCGATGTACGCATATCATCGCCACGTATGCCGGCATCGCGTCATGTAATTAATTAAGCATGTATAATCGTGTCGAAACGATTAAGACGTTGACCACCCACGTTTCTCATCCTATTGTAACGCTCGATGTTGCAATTGAGCATTATCAAACGCAGTTCGTACAATTTCTCGAATTTTTTTTCGTTGTGTCTGTGCTCGTTATTAGCAAGAAATGATCTCGATAATATAGACGATAAGCGTTCTTTGTGTCTCGGCTCATTTGTACTTTTTTTCGCTACTCGAGCGATTTTGTTATTCAATGCTTCCTTGGACGACTGTATATACGTCGTTATGTGTAACCAGTTACATAAGAATTACTACATTCCTAATATTCCAATTTACATTCCACGTTAGACGAATACTTTAGACAAATGCGTACCTGATAATGAGAATATGTTCTTTTAACAACATTCTAATCGAAATGTTTTCTTAGAAGTATTTTTTTTTAGTAGGAAGAATTTCCTTATCGTATGTTGATTTTTTTTAATACGGTATTTTTACATACCGACGAATTTCTCGCTGAGAAAAGTACGATACAAGATTGTGTGAGCGTAATATCTTCTCTATCGTGTGTGTTCCGCGTTGTACAATTAAAATCTTAAAGTCATTTCGGGCGCAAACATATTAGATATAAATAAACGTGATAAGATATCATATTTTATCAGAATCGTTATTTCACTTCACGTACACTTTATACTTGGACATCATATTATTTTTGAATGAGACAGAAGTGAGGGAAGTTTGATGTATCGAAAATCGTAAATATCTCATTGCGAATACTATACTATTGCACACGATTCTTTTTCACATATAATATTGATACAATTTTGGAAAGTTACGCCACCGAGTAGAGTAGATATTTTCTGTAAGATAAATATCATTGAACTAAAGAATATACTAGAATGAACACTGTTTTTGTTTCTGGCAGATGACTTCATGCCGAGAGAAAAAGTATCTAAGTAGTATTTCCGTCTTTGTCTGTTTGTATCTATCTTTATCTTATCTTAGCTTATATAGACTATATAGTATGTTAGTAAGACAAAGAGCGAAACTACATAAACATGGCCTTTGTCGCACAATCTCTCTAACAAGCCATGACCCCCACCACACCAGTGCTCATTTCAGTATGTTCTTTAGTTAAATGATAAATATAAACCTCCCATTAACTTTTTCTTGGCACACTCAGGCTCGTATTAACTTAAGGGTAAGATGAATTTTCAAGATATTCAAGAAAGTAGAATTGGATCCGATTCTATGCTCTATTTTGTTCATTTTTCTCATGCAACCAATGTACAAAAGAGATAAAATAAGTAAATAATAACATGAAACATTTTATAATTAATTAACATTTTATAATTTGTTATTAAATTATTAACATTTATTAAGTTATTATTATAAGTTATTGTTAAATAATTAACATTTTATAATTGGTTAATTTTTTTTCGTTTTTCGAATAGTCAACTGTCCTCGCCTACATTATATGTGTATTGTAATTATGCAAAAGGGTTTTTAATTTTGTATAACCAGTAACGAGTATAATATTAACAAATTTACAGTAAAACAAAACGACTCCAGGACTCTCTTAAGAAGAGAAACAGCGCATACACGCTGTAAAATAAACAAACCATGGGATCGCATCCGATCCCAACCGTTAGAGAGTTAATAGTCATTGGTTGAAATTTCCCTCACATGAGATACTCAGATCTGAATTTAGCATTGAACTATATAACATACTAGAAGAAATACTGGCGCGATAGGGACCGTGGCCTAAGTAGGCCTATGAGGTAAAGGCCGTATCTAAGTAGAATCTCGCTCTCTGTTTTACAAATATACTATCTAGACTATGTAGGCTAAGATAAGACAAAGACGAACACAAACAAATAAAGACGGGGATACTATTTAGATACTGTCTCTCACGAAGTCATTTGGCAGAAACAAAAGCAGTGCTTATTCCAGTTTGTTATATAATTCAATGGAATTTAAAGTTACATCTAAATTTTTCAGTTAAAATCTACAATGCACATGACATTCTATTCGTAATTGTGATGCAGTTGAAATTTTTCTGAAAATTTCAGATAAATCTGAATTCAAATCTTAAGTCTGTATGAACAATCGGATCTTTTATCAAAAACCGTCTTGAGTTTATTTTCAAATGCTGTACGACTCATTTCATTTGTTACAAAACATGTTAAGATGGACTGAGACGATCTTGAATATAAGATTCGATTATTAAGATGCTCACTATGGCTGTCCTTAGATGATGTCACAAGCGAGAAAAATCTTGCTAATTTATGTGACGATATATATGGAAATAAAAGAGTATATGTATAAAATAACTAATCAATTTTGCACACTTATAAAAATGTCCTGACGCTTTTCTTTAACCTGAATAATTAATAAATAGCCGTAAATTAGTGCAACGTGCAACTTACGTTTTCAACCTACCTTTCTTATGATTTCTATTACGTTAATTTTACGGCTATTTATTAATCGTTCAGGTTAAAGAAAAGCGTCCGGACATTTTTATAAGTGTGCTAAATCGATCACGAGTGTTATTTTATGCATATATTCTTTTATTTCCATATATATCGTCACATAAATTGGCATGATTTTCCTCGCTTCTACGCCATAAAAAAAGGATAGCCATAACGAGTATCCAGGAGCCTACGGACTTTAGTATTTCACTTAAGACAAGTTTTAAGTAATAACTATTAATATAAGCCTTATTTCTTGCTACTTAGTTTAGTACAAATATTTTTGAGTATATAAAAGGTAAATTTGGAAAACTTTTTGTATTAGAAAAACAATAATTTTATTTAAAAATAGATAATTTGAAATGTAAGTAATGATAATGTGTTTTTACTCAGAAGAAAATGAAAAATCTTGCTTTAAGAAAAGAATTCTGTCTATGTTTTTATTTACGCAATAATTCAAGATTTAACAACTCTAGCGTTTTCATTTTTTTACAGACAATGTCCCTTACAAAAAAGTATTACTGGGTTATAATAAATTGGCAAGTGATAAGTTACTATTGCTCAGTAGTTTCATTACTCGTACTAGTTACACCCCACAACTAAAAAAGAGCATATAATTGAAGAGTTGACGAAACTAGGCCACGAAGTTACTCGAGCTTCTCGCGTCCATACGGAGAATTTTGCCATTGCTATCGTATCGCCGCACTTGTTCGCCCAGGTTCTCATGAATATTGAACAATATGTATTCTACGGCTCTTCGGAAGTCATTAGCTTAAACAACATAATCTGCTTCGGCACAGCGGAAGTCGATATAAGTAGCAAAGCGAAACCATAGTCGAACATGAAAAGCAATGGATATTAAAACACATCTTACAATAGCTGTAAAAGTATGCTTAAGTATGTAAAACATAAGCAGTAAACAAATTGATGACCAATTATAGTCGATTATTTTTGGACTATAAGAATCCAATTGTTCAATTAGCTTATTGCTTACATTTTATTTCACTTACTTTACAGTTACTGTAGAATGGGTTGATGCGTAATGCTCGGTGTAGAAAACAAGCGAGCCGAAGAAAAGTGGAAGAAAAATAATTATCACGGAGATAAACGCAAGTCGACGTACGTAATTATCTGTGAAATATAATACTGTTGATTACATCGCTTGCGCTTGATCCAGAGGAGGATTTTTATTGCCATGGCGATAACACACCATTATACAAGTTGCGTAGCGTAAAGATTACGCTCCAATCGTGTATCGCGCCCTCAACGAGATAGATAGATTTATCGTGGATCGTTCTGTTTCTATTCGCGAATGTTTGTTCCGTGAAGTAGAGAATGTTTTAATCGAGTGCACCGCGGTAAGTGCACACAAAACAGCGCATTTATTGCCAGTTGCTGTCGCACGAGTATATTTACAACGGGTTAATTTAAAGTTTGCAGGAGCACATTAATCCGAAGATGGAGCAATTGTTAATCAATCGAACGACTTCCATATGCAATGGGTATGCAACATGCAATGGATTTGAGACTGCTGTGCCGACGACGATCGACGACGAGCTGCGGGAAGCGCCGGTGTCAGACACTCTCGTATTCTACGTTAATGGGAAGGAGGTAAAATAGAGTGCGAGATAGCGCAAAACAATCTATGAATATTCTCATGAAATAGGGATGTTCTTAATTCCCGAATATTCCCGCGAGAATAAGATATTTCATGTGAATATACATAGAATATTGTAGGCAGAGATTCGTATATTCATAATAGAAAAACGCTCTTAGAACATTTATAAAGTTCATTTATTGCGAATATGCAATACATTGATCCAAATGAAAAGTAAATAGTTCTGTATATGCATACATTCTGTCAAATAAATACCTGGAATTCAAGTTCAATAAGACACAAAATATTGGATTAATCATCCAAATTTATTTTGTCGTCTTCAAAATACGCCCCATTTAATGCGATACACTTATATGGCTTCAATGGACTCAAAACGTCTTCCACGAAGTGATAATTTGAGTTTGGGGAACAGGAAAAAGTCACACGGACCCATATCTGGCGAATACGGTGCTTGGTCGATGATATTCGTTGAGTTTTTGATCAAAAATTCGCGTATAAGGGTCGATGTGTGTGGGGCGGCACATTATCGTGGTGAAAAATCCAAAAATTGTTCCTCCACAAATCTGGCTTTTTCCGGCGAACATTTTTTCTCAAACGCCTCATAACGCCCGGATAATATTGTTTGCCTCTCCGGAAGGAATTCCGAGTGGAAAACGTCATGATAGTCAAAGAAAACAGTCAACATGACTTTGATTTTCTCGACATTCTTTGAATGCTTTGTACCACTCGTATGCTCGTGTTTTCAACAAAGCTGACTTACCGTAGGCCTTCTCCAAGATTTTCAACGACTCTGCACAAGAAATTTCATTGGCAACACAAAATTTGAGGCAGACTCTTTGTTCGATATATTTATCCATTTTTTAAATCGGAGAGTACACTTGAGATCGACTAACAAAACTAACAGCTGTAAACAAACTGTTTGACAGATGGCGTCAAAACTCTACGTGACAATTAGGTACATTCCCAAGCAGCACGTAAACGTTCGAGGAACGTTCGAAGAACATTCATTTTAGAACCTTTAATATATATCTTACGTAGCAAAAGTATCGCAGTATTACAATTATGCTGCTCTGTTACAATACATATTTCAAATAAACAAACTGTAAATAAATAACAAATAATTGTTTCGTTTGTATAAAGTGATGTTATTTTAATATAATTACCAAAGCTTTCTTCATATCATCCGATGTTGTAAATGCTTCCTCAAAAATTATAAAATCTTCAATTATTTTTATAGGAAATATTATTCTCAAATCTTGCTGGTATTTCTTAATGTTATCATTACATATTTCTGCCATGCCACTTGTAACAATTGTAGTTCTTATGCTCATAATTTTCTTTTCTAGATCATACAATATACTTCTTTTTGCAAAAGTTATCGCTGCTGCAAGTCCGTCACATCTTTCATCATCTTTCAAGTATCTAAATGTCAAATATGATAATTATATAATAATTTGTGTCTTAATCCACAGGTATCAGATAAAGATATAGATCCGCAATGGACACTCCTGTGGTATCTCCGCAACAAGCGTATCCTTTATCAAATTTATAAATTTATACTTCTTCCTAAAAAAGTGAGGAAATGATAAAATGAGTCAATTGCATTAATGTATTTATCTTTGATTATAATTATTTAGTTCAATTAACTGGCACAAAACTCGGTTGTGCAGAAGGAGGCTGCGGAGCATGCACAGTAATGATCTCAAGATTCGATCGTGTCGCCAACAAAATTATGTATCCTTAATCTGTAACTCAATCACCGAAAAGCGGACGCACTACTTTCATCATTATATTTATCATTGAATGTATTTAATTCCTTAATGTCATTATATAAATCTCTCGAGACAGTCATTTAGCTGTTAACGCATGCTTAACACCGATATGCGCTGTGCACGGTTTGGCTGTGACTACTGTGGAAGGCATCGGTAGCACACGAACGAGGCTGCACCCAGTGCAGGAACGTATTGTCAAAGCACATGGATCGCAATGTGGATTTTGTACACCTGGTATAGTTATGTCCATGTATGCTCTGTTACGCAGCATACCAAAGCCGAATATGACGAATTTGGAAATCGCATTTCAAGGTAACGCGTACAAAAGAGTAACGAAAGTCGCTTACTCTCTAAATACTTTTTAATGTAATTTCCCTCTAAGAGCAGAGTAACCAACAAATCACTCGAATTTGAGTGATTTTTCATTCATATTCTTTACTCTGAATCGTGAAATGTATTCGTGATTTCATTCCATTCATCCAATTTGATAACAAATTGTCAAATTGTCATTAAATTCACTCACAATTTGTCGATAAATCCGGTGCCATCTGTTTCTGCAATAAGCTCATGTTTTGCTAACAAAGCTTGCGTAGATAACTTGACGCCAAATTGGCGCCAAATAAATCAAGACTTGGTTACAAAATTCCGACAGCAAATTGATGTCAAATGACAAGCAAAACTTGGTGACGAAATCTGATATCAAATTAGCGCCAAATACCGAGAAGAAGCTTGATAACAAAATCTAATGTTAATTGACGCCAAATACTGAGCAAGATCTGTTATTTAAATTAAAGAAAACATACGTAAAAAACTTGTCTTGATATTTCGACGTCACTAACATTGAATTCAAATTCCCACAATTCTGAAATGCTTTGAGAACTTTGGAAACATCAAATCCGCTTATTTCCACTGGTTAAAAAATTTGACAGAAAATTATACCGGGATCGTAGTGTTTGGGCCGGAAATCGAACTGTGGACTTCACTCGCCAGCCAACTGCACTACCACCTAAGCTATTTAAATTCTTGATTCGATACACTCTCTTTCGTCCTCTTATCAATCCGATCAGAACTTATTTATGGACCTAGTAAATAAAATAGAATGATGAAACATTTTTTATAGATTTAATAATGATTTATTAAATTTCAGTAATAATAAAATTAAATTATTAAATAATTAAATAATAATAAAATGTTTTAAATAAAAATAAAATGATTTATTTAATAATGATTTATTTTTGATAAATTTTTCCTTCACGGTAACAAATGTTAATATATAAGCGTTTACAATATCTTAAATATACTTTTCTCAATATAAGTACAATTTACACGTATCATATAAAACGTTTTCAATATACAAATGGTGGTGAAATATTACAAATATTAAATGTTTATAAATCGTTTGTGAAACCAATATGTGTTACTAAAGAAATATTACAACAAATGAGAAAAATTTGTATTTAAGTCCCTATCAGCGCCCTTTTTAACATCTAAGCACGGGTTTGTCGAAGCTCGTGACCTGGCTGATGCATGCGGCGGATAGTTCGATTTGTCCCTTTCGTCTCATCATGATCCTACAAGTAGCACATTAATTTCCAACCTTGCTTCCTTATCAATATCGCTTTATATAATCGACTTGAATAGTTACATGTAAAGATTTATTTTGCACATTCGTAGACATATATAATTTTTAGGTAATTTATGCAGATGTACAGGATACAGACCGATTATAGAGGGATTTAAGACTTTCACAGAGGAATGGGAACAGTCGCAATTAATGGCTAACGTGCGAGAGAAGGAGATAAACGATAAAAGAGTCTGCTCGATGGGCGACGCTTGCTGCAAGAAAAAGGCTTTCACGTCGGAACTTTTCAGTTCTAAGGAATTCTGTCCGTATAATCCCAGTCAGGAACCAATATTTCCGCCGAAATTGAAAGCAAGTTGTTACCAACAGAAAATTATACTAACATGTTATAAAATAGTGCGAGCTGTTAATCAAGAATAACTTTCATTATGTAGATCGAATCCAAACTGGATGAACAATATTTGATAATAAAAGGGACAGACGTCACTTGGCACAGACCTACAACTCTCAAGACGTTGCTCGCTCTCAAGGATCAGTATCCGAGTGCTAAAATTGTTATCGGCAATACGGAGATTGGTTCGTATGTTTTCCTCGTAGAAAATATTGTAATCTTAAGATTAAAGAATTTGCGATATATCGTAAATATCTCAAATTCTTAGGCCCATATTTTGAACTCTTTTTTTATCGATAAAAGTACCTCTAAAAATTGTTTAAGACCCACCTAATTGGATGAGAAGTCATATTTAAGGCACTTTTATCGACAAAAGAGAGTTCAGAATACAGGTCATATTGTATATCTAAATAAATAGAAATACTGAATATAATATGCAAACATTTAATTTAATTATATGCTTTATGATAATAAGTGTGTAACAGCACAATATGTCTAAAATATACTTGTTTTCAGAAATACTTATTTATTACGTCAATTTTAATCAAAATATTGATTTTTTATTATTACAATAATTTCGGAAAAATTGCGTTTTTCTAAGCAAAAGAAGCAGCAATATTTATGGCATCAGAATATCACCGCAATATTGCCGCAATTTTCACAGCATCAAATAATCTTTTATATACTAACAAAATGTTTATTATATGACAATGCATCTTAAGAAGGTACGCTATAATAAAAGCGTTTGTTTTGGTTTCTTTAATGACTGTAAGTCTTAGAAAAAGTATTAATTGGTCCATTGAATAGATACATTTTAAAGATACTTTAAAAATTGTTGCACGTGAAAATATAAATACATGACGATGTTGCACAGTATTGTTAACACCTATGTTCAAAAAACATGATCCATCGGTGGGATAGAGAATTCAAGTTAACTAGAAAATGTGATGTATTTTTGAGTTTTTGTTCAGATTTCGACGAAACTATGTTACTTTGAATGCAATTCAATATTTTCCCACCAGTTTAATTTGAAATTAGAGTTAAAATGATTCAGCGTAACAAAAAGTATAAAAGAACAGGCATAAAAAAGATTCCACCGGTTAGGCCAAAATTGGCTTATTTTACCTATCGATCTTTGAAATTATTTTTTTAAACCGCTACCACTTTGTAAAAAAAAATTAGTTAAAATCCATACATTAAACTGAAACTACATTCATATAGCCTCAAAACTAACATACATAACTATTTTTCTACATAATCCCCGGACTTCGAAACACATTTTTCCCAACGGGTAACCAGTTTTTTAATTCCGCTATCATAAAATGAAGGCGGCTGTGACAGCAGCCAATCGCTCACGAAGGATTCGACAGAAGCATAGTTGTCAAATCTTTGTCCTCCAAGTGCTTTTTTCAGTGGTCCAAACAAATGATAATCGCAGGGCGATAAGTCCGAACTGTAGGGAGAGTGTTCCAGTGTAATCCAGACCAGTTCTTCAATTTTTTTACGAGTTAAGGCAGCTGTATGGGGCCGGGCATTATCGTGAAGCAGGATAACGTCTCGGATTGGAAATCCNGTGAGGCAGGATAACGTCTCGGATTGGAAATCCGCGTATTTTCCGACGATATTCGCGTTTTGCTTCGTCCAAAAGTTGGCAGTAGTATGCGGCGTTCACAGTACGACGTTCGTGAAGAAAATCGACGTGCAAAATACCTTTAAAGTCAAAAAATACAGTTGCAAGAACTTTTCCAGCTGAGAGCCGAGTTTTGGCTTGGACGGGTGCTGATTCACTTTTCTTTCACCATTCCATACTGGCTTCTTTGGATTCTGGGGTGTAGTGGTGTACCCAAGTTTCGTCGCAAGTCACAATTCAGTGCAAAAAAGCTTCCCCTTCGGCCTGATAACGTGTCAATAGCCATTCGCACACCTCCAAACGGTGCCGTTTCTGATTTTCGGTGAGAAGACGAGGGACCCATCTGGCGGATACTTTTCGAAACCCAAAGTCGTCAGTAATGATTGCCTGAGCACTGTCGAAGCTTATTCCGACCTCAGAAGCAATTTCAGCGACCGTTAATCGACGGTCACCCTCGATAAGGCTCCCAACCAGGCGAATATTCTCCTCTATCACGCTGGTCCTCGGGCGACGTCGGTGCCCCTCATTTTCAACAATTTCTCGTCCTTCTAAAAATTGTTTGTGCCACTCGTACACCTGAGTCCTTCTTAAGCGTATTGTTCCCGAACTGTGCTTCAAGCCTTCTCAATGTGTTCCACGGTTTTACGCCTTTTGCAGTGAGAAATTTAATAATAATTCGTCGTGCAACGGACGAGGGCACCTCCCGCTCTGACATTGTGATACTAATTAACGGAGCGCTAATGAGAGGTCACGTAGGGGGGAATCTCCTTCAGGCATCCCCACCTATAACGCTCAGAAGCCTGGCCTCTCTCCATTCGCCTCACTGCGGGTATAAAAATAATTCCGGTTTATATTTGATTCACCCTCGTACATTGGTACCAACTTACAGCAAAAAATTTGTTTTTATACCTTTTGCACGGGCTTTAGAAATGAACAATTCCCGGTATTATTTGACAGAATGTAAATACAATAGAGTTTAGTTTAAAAAATTTTTAATATTTTTAGAGTTAGTTTTTGGACTTGTAACACTTTATGTAGTTTTTGGACTTGTAACACTTACATGTGCACATATATATGTTATAATAATAATAAAAGAAAATATTAGAAATTTTTTTAGCGATTCCCCCCTGAAATTTGCTAAGTTCAATCATTAATCGAACGACTTTGGATTCCCCTCGCTTATATCAATCGTCAATTAAATGATCTTTAATTGAATTCGTTGAAATCAATCATCAATTAAATTATCTATAATTGGATTTGTTAAATAAATCTTCAATTAATTGAATTAAATCATATTCGTTTTCATCTTAATCAATTATTCAATTGAGAAAAAATTTATTTCATATTTTTACAATTTTACATACTTCATATATGTTGACTTTTGCTTATTGTATTACAGGCGTCGAAGTAAAATTCAAACGCTTGGTATACCCGCTGCTCATACAACCAATACAGATCAGAGAAATGCGCGAAATCGTCGAAATTCAGGACGCATTGAAAGTGGGTGCGAGCATTACTTTGGTTGAACTCGAAGAAGCATTGAAACATCAAATTAAAATTAAACCAGGTAATGTACTAAATTGCTAATCATTCTAGTAAACACTAAGTATCATTAACATAACATTAATGTTACAATGTCCAACATAACAATATAACTGTTATATAACACGTGGAATTTGTGAAATATTGTAATAATATTTCAAAAACTTATGTCACACTACAAATATGTCACACTGTCATGTAATACAAATATTATAGAAACATTATATTGCGATATATCGCATATCCCTATAACATCATATAGTACATAATAATATAAACATATAGTACATAATATTACAGTGTTATCGTAGTAATATTGCAATATCGAGGAAATATTACGCATGGCAGTAAAATATTACAGAAATATTATTGATATATTACATGTTTATAAATAACATCGAAATATTATAATATTATAGTAATATTGCTGCAATGTCATATTACAAAGTAACTTTAAATGACATTTTAATAATGTCTTATTGACATCAGAGATGTCATATTGAAAATTATTATCTTTCGAAATTCAAGTATAGAGATTGAAATGAATTAATTATTTAAATCGTGAATAAATCTTAAAAACTATTAATTTATTAAAATTTCGATCTTGCTTTTTACTTGTTTAAGTACATAACTTATATAAACAAATATTTGGAATATATACATATATATTCCATATATATATAACAAACAGATAATACAGAACAATTTTCTCCCATAGATTATAGTACAAGAATTTTCATGGAGATAATAAATATGTTGCACTGGTTCGCTGGGAAGCAAATAAGAAATGTTGCTGTGAGTATAACGAGAATATCGCACAATAACCATTCATAAGTAACAAATTTCTTTGAAATAATTACAGGCGGTGGGTGGCAACATAATGACTGGCAGTCCAATATCAGATTTGAATCCGATCTTTATGGCCGCAGGAGTCAAATTGAATTTGTGTAGTTTAAAGCACGGCAACAGAACGATACCAATGGATCATACTTTCTTCGTTGGATATCGACGGAGTATCATCTTGCCCGAAGAAGTGTTAGTGTCCATCGAGATTCCTTTCTCAAAGCAGGTAATATCAATGTACAAACAACTCTACGGTGTGTGCCACAAAAGATTTTGTATGTTTTCTATTTTTATATTTTTCACACAGAACCAATATTTCGTCGCTTACAAACAAGCGAAAAGACGAGACGATGATATCGCTATAGTTAACATGGCATTAAATGTGTACTTCGTGCCTGATTCAAGCACAATTCAAGAACTGCATATCGCATTTGGTGGGATGGCGCCCACTACTATCCTGGCGAGACGGACATGCCAGAAGATAATTGGCAGGTAACATCATAAGCGTCGTAAAAAGATGTTTACACGTCATTAGCTATATATTTGCTATATCAACAATTTCAGGAAATGGAATAAGTCGATCTTGGAGGAGGTTTATAATTCTCTCCTCGAAGAATTGCCATTATCGGATAACGCACCGGGTGGAATGATTAAATATCGCCGGGTTCTTACTCTCAGGTATAATATTAAGCAATTTTGAAGTGATATCATACTTGAAAACTTCGTTAGCAAAATACTGACTTCTTTCTGCAAAGTTTAAGTCGTATCGGCACATAATTATACATGTTTTTATGCACATGTATCTGTATCTATTCTTATCTTTACGTTTTGACTATTGTGAATACAAAATGAGATCAGGTTGAATACATGCTGTTATCTAGAATTATAATTTAAAGGACGCCTCTTATCAAATTCGTCATTGACTGCCATTTCAGGAAGGAATGAAACGTGAATTAACATGATTAACATATGTCATATGTTTCGCAGTTTTTTTTTTAAAGGATTCGTGCACATCTGTAAACAGTTATCGCAATATACTTCGGATGTGGAATTTTTGCCGAAGGAACTGGAAAGCGCGTCATACAGCTTCCATTATAAAGTACCAAAGAGCTCACAATACTACCAAGTGGTAAATGCTTCAATACGCTTATAAATTAATATTTAAATTGGTATAAATTATAGTACTTTACAACTTTTAATAATGTAGGCGTCTAAAGACCAACAGTCACACGATTTATTAGGACGTCCCATTATACACAGTAGTGCATATAAGCAAGCAACCGGAGAAGCACTATACTGTGACGATATGCCAAAATTTACAGATGAATTATATTTGGCATTGGTCCTTTCCACTAAAGCTCACGCAAAAATTTTGAAAATCGACCCTACCAAGGCCTTACTCATGAAAGGAGTGGTATCATTTTTCTCTTCAAAGGATATAGCGGAAGACAGAAAATGGGTAGGCCCTGCGTTTCACGATGAAGAAGTCTTTATGTCGGAAAAGGTATGGAAATTAAATAAAAATAGATATTAAGAAAAATCTAAAATAGCAAATTTGGATAAGTTTAATTTTGTTTAATTTTTTTTAATTAAGTTTAAATTTAATGACCTAAAATTAACTTAGTTATATTAGAAGTTAGATAAACTAACTTAAAAGTTGAGTTAAACTAAACTTATTCAAGTTAAAATTTAATTATGCTCTCAGAGAAACAGCAAAAAATGCTATTATTTTTTTTATTTTTCTTATTCTATATTGCAAACAGTTCACAATGATTTTAATTTCGATGAATTATTTTAAATTATACAAAGTGTCTGAAACTTTTCTTTCAATCGTTCATGTAAAAGTAGGACGGGTTAAACTGACAAAGACGATATAATAAGCACCTCATCGATTTTAACGTAATAATAGGAATTGTACGTTTATCTTATATTTTTGCGATTATATGTATTTTGAATTGTGCATTATGGGCAAAGCTTCGAATTTTCTCTGTCCTACATCTTCAGGTTACTAGCAATGGTCAAGTAATTGGTGCGATTGTCGCTAACAATCAAAGTACCGCTCAGACCGCAGCAAGGATGGTTGAAATAGAATATGAAAATATAGAACCCACCATCATATCTATCGAGGTATTATATCTATCAATTCTATACTGACACAAAAAAGGACAGCTTTGTTCGTTAATCAAAATACAATGATAAATACATAAACACATTAATTTTTTTCTATAGGACGCTATCAAATACAAATCATTTTTCCCTGGCTATCCAAAACGCATTATTAAAGGAGATGCGGAGAAAGTTTTTGCGGAAGCGGATCATGTTTTGGAAGGAGAGGTACGAATGGGCGGCCAAGAACATTTTTATTTGGAGACACACGCTGCTATCGCTGTACCTCGCGATGGGGATGAATTAGAAGTGTTTTGTTCTACTCAACATCCCACCGAGATACAAAAATTGATTGCCCATGTTTTGAATATACATATAAACAGAGTTAACGTTCGCGTAAAGCGTTTAGGTGGAGGATTTGGCGGAAAAGAGTCTCGTCCAATGTTACTTGCGATACCCGTGGCATTCGCTGCATACAAGTATGTAAATATATATCGACTGAAACGTATAACGTAGGACGTTGTACAAAAAAAAAAAACAAGAATGGGAAAAAATTATTGATATACTATTGAAGAACTATTGTAATAATATACCAGTAACTTTTTTGCATTCTTGTAATTTCTTTCCGTAAAGAACTTCTCACAAAAATTTAAAGATTATTTGACTTTTTATTTAGAAAAATGTTTGTTATTCCTACAAAAATATACCTACGAATAGCTACTGAATAGTTATTTATTCATATATTTATCTATTTATCTATTTGTTTATTTATTTATTTATCCATCTTGTTATTTATTTATTTATTTATTTATTTACTTATTTATGCATTGCACACTATGAAGTCCCAACAAACACCAACTAAAAGTAATATAACACTGATATTACTGTTACTGTTAATTGGTGGGTTTTTACGGCATGTTTTACTGTTAGTTGAGTTTATAGGATCTAATTGCATTCTTGAAGAAGAAAATGAAATGTAGGTTACAGAAACCAGTTCGTTGCATGTTAGACAGAGACGAAGACATGATGATAAGTGGAACACGGCACCCATTTTTGTTCAGATACAAAGTTGGATTTAATAGTGATGGTTTGATTAAAGTGGTGACAGTACATATATACAATAATGCAGGTTACTCCTACGACTTATCATTATCGGTAAGTACGACTGTGTAATCAAGAGAATCGACGTTCATTAAAAATTAAAAATTTTATTCTATGGGGAAGACAACTGTTATTTATAACTACTAGGAGCATTAATGAACTTGAGGACACGTCGGGCTATTCATGGCGTCTGCGTACATGTGTTTATGAAGGAAACTGTACACATAAACGTTTTTTTTGTCACTCCATGTTCATTCGCGATCTGTACACGCAGTGACACGGACAATAATCGAATGTTGTCTTTACCAGGTGTAGAAGTATGAAACCGGAATTTCCCTATAGATGATGCTAGCCATCAATTTAGGGACCGTAAGACCGCTTCTGCAGCGCCATCATCTCGTTATATGCATTTGCCGCGAAGGCAAAAATTACTCGCGTAACAAGAAATACTCGTGTTAATAATTGTTCCACCGTACAGTATTGCGTCAGCCATGTCCTCAAGATCAGTGCTGCCTTCAGCTGAGTTTGTCAAATCGCCTTCCCCATTAATCGGATATATGCAGTTCTGTGTATCGAGAAACTGATAATCATGAATAACCGTAGGTGTTAGAACGTGCCATGTTTCACTTTGAAAATGCATACAGAATCCCAGTATCAGAAGTATACGGATACATTTGTAAAACAAATTTACCGTCGAATACAGCTTTTCGAGGTTTTGGCGGACCACAAGGAATGTTTGTAGCTGAAAATATCATCCGACAAATTGCCGATTATTTGCAAATGGATGTCGTAAAAGTAATTACATTATATTAATACTATGAAATATCATAATGGAAGAAACATCCCATCGTTTCTTTTACTATAATATTTGCTTCTGCTATGATATATTTATATTTGTATATATATTTTGTGTGATATATATTTTATGTGATATGTATTTTTACTGTGATATTTGAAAAATAATAAAAAATTAATCTTATTTATTGCATCTCGACATCTCCAATTTATGCGTTACAATTACGAAGGTTATGAGTTACCTGAAATTCTTACATTATTGCCACATATCAAGAAATCTATTGTCATGTATATATATCACATCTCCAAATTATGTGCTACAAGTAAATGAAGGAGTACACAAATAACAGAAAAATCTTACTTTCCGATAGTTGTCCGAGTTAAATTTATATAAAGAGGGCGACCTAACACATTACAACCAGCAACTTCTCAACTGCACTATGGATCGTTGTTGGAGAGAATGTCTAGAATCATCCCATTACAATGAAAGATTAGTCGAGATTCAACGTTATAATAAGTGAGTATATTATAGCTACTTTCTTTGTAGTAATCTATATTAATAATGAAATCAACGATTTATCTTGCAGGGAAAATGTATTTAAAAAAAGAGGTATTGCAATCGTACCTACGAAGTTTGGTATAGCATTTACTGCATTGTTTTTGAATCAAAGCGGTGCACTTGTACACATTTACATTGATGGCTCCGTTCTAATTAGTCACGGCGGCGTTGAGATGGGGCAAGGTCTACATACAAAAATGATTCAGGTATGAGTTTTGAAAACGGACCGAACTAATTTGTACTCCCAATATTAAATATAAAAAGTATAAAAATTATATATAGAGGAGACTAGGGTCAAAAGTAACATGGGGCAATTGTAACATTTAAATAATTTAAAATTTAACATACCGATTAATTGTTAGGTTCAAAACTTATCAAACAATCATCATATATTTGTATACTATATTTTATATATTTTATTCTTATTTTATATTTATATTTTATTGTATATTTTTACGTAAAATATAAAATGCCGTGTTTTATTAGGTTGCTAGCAGAATGTTAAAAGTAAACCCGGACAAAATACACATTGTTGAAACGGCTACCGATAAGGTGCCTAATACATCTGCTACAGCAGCGAGTGCTGGCTCTGATCTTAATGGCATGGCTGTTATGGTAATAATAACAAATAGTATTTCACTGTGTAAATAAACATAACTAAATGATTGAATTAATGTGGCAGAATGCGTGCAAGAAAATTATGAAACGACTACAAGCAATAATGGACAATGATCCAGATGGCACTTGGGAAAATTGGATAAAGACAGCGTACTTCCAGAGAATAAGTCTATCCGCCACTGGTTTCTATCAAACGCCCGACATCGGGTATTCATTTGAGACTAACATGGGAAATCCGTTTAATTACTTTACATACGGCGTCGCTTGTACGGAAGTCGAAATTGACTGTCTCACCGGCGATCACGAGGTAAATACATTTTTGTAAAACTATACATAGAAATACACTGTTACTATAACATTGCCTACCAAGAGTTTCTCATTTACGGGAATGACTTGCAATAAAACTGTCCAGTAAATGCAGAATAAAGAGTAGCTATAAACTTACTGATAATGTATATCAAATGTATATCAAATATTCATTGCCAAAAAT
>NW_014554529.1:662482-745788 GCF_001313825.1 Dinoponera quadriceps | reverse complement strand
ATATATATATATATATATATATATATATATATATATATGTATGTATATTCTTAAAAGGTCAGCCTTAGAACGCTAGTAAACATTGTTATCTATCTCTTCCTGATGTTAACTAGGTACATTAATATGATTTCAATTTTGTACATAAGTCATTATAACGTAACTTATACTTACATGTATATGCGAATCGTTGCAACAAACATGTTAATATTTATAATGTTTTTATCAATACGAATAATATCTTTGAATTGATACAGGTTCTACGAACCGACATTATCATGGATTTGGGTGAAAGTTTAAACCCAGCCATCGATATAGGGCAAATCGAAGGTGGCTTCATCCAAGGATATGGTTTATTCACATTAGAGGAAATGATTTATTCACCAACAGGGGTTTTATTCAGCAGAGGTCCTGGCGCGTACAAGCTGCCAGGTTTCACCGACATACCTAAGGAATTTAACGTTTCCTTGTTAAAAGGTGCTTCCAATCCGAGAGCGGTATATTCTTCTAAGGTATAATATAATATATGATATTCTTTAATGGAATTTGTTATTCAAATATTTCTCATTTTTACACACACACATGTATACACTATTATGTTGCCACGGTTATTTCATTTCAATGTGATTTGAACATTTTCTTTCAATATAGTTCGGAATACAATCAATATGTACAGTAATCTAAGATAGATATTCCTTAACTAAAAATCATGCCTTTCGAAAATAATTAACCTCTTTAGATCCGTTTAAGGTTTCCTATCAAAAATTCTGCATGAAATTTGGAGAGAGTCAGGAAATAAAAATACTCGACTAAATGATGTAAAGAAAATCCGTCGTATTCAAGAATATCGTGAAAGGAGAAATGACGAATCGTTTAGAAAAACAAATCGTTTAGAAAAAAACTATTCTTAAGAAAATCGAGAGTTATTTTGTATTTATCTAAAAAAAAGTGAGATAAATACTAAATTATTTATAAAAAGTTATTTTTTTCCGTTAAGGATATTTTCTGTATATAAAAAATCGTTTTTATCAAGATTTGGAGATCTAGCCAAAAATGTTTACTTTTAAATCACGGTGTAATGGTCCAAAAAGAAAATTTGGTTTTGATTAATTCCTAGAAGTTAAATTACCTTATTAGAACTTTGCTTGCATTTCGAACTATATTGAGAAAAAGTGTTGAAATGAAGTATACAATATAATTTGAAAAAAAAACAAATATTAAAATAAAATATTCTTATAATACTGCAACTGTTTAAACATTTACAGGCTGTTGGTGAGCCGCCGCTATTTCTAGCATCGTCTGCGTTCTTCGCCATCAAGGAGGCAATTAAGGCTGCACGTCGAGATATGAATATTCCCGGTTACTTTAGATTAGATGCTCCCGCAACTTCTGCACGTATACGCAATGCGTGCGTAGATGCGTTGATAATGAAGGTGATGTATCATAAATTTTACTCGCTATCTCCTGATTTAATCTTTATATGTTATTCTTACATATATACTTTTAAAAATGTTTCTAAACTTCTCTTTTTATTTTATAGATCAAAGAACCTAATTTGAACGAGCAGTGGAATATGGTGCCGTGATAACATCCCCAAGACAAATTCGTGATAATTTGTTATTTTTATACTTGAAGGGAAAATATATTGGAAATATATTTGTACGTTTGTATTTGTAACAAAGTAAACAATAACTTTCAAAATATATTATTGATGGCAGAAAATACTGTATCCACATTATCAAATTATTAAAAAAATATGTGTGGTTCGTAACATAAACAAAGAAAATACTGATATAACATTTAAAATTAAAGCTGTGTTAGTAGCTAACGATTATTTGTATCAACCGAAACAATGTTAATTATTATATGTTAATAACCCATAATATTTTGGATAGAAGAGATATGAAAATATATAATTACTTAATAAAAATGAAATTTTTATACTAGAAATATCTAGTTAGGGTGATTTAAGAAATCTTAATTACATAATTAATTCTTCTTCTTTTTCTTCCTCTTTATAATAGACCCGTAAACCTGTTTTTCTCTCTCACGCATATGCCTATGTTGCGCATGTTGATTATACAGGCATATGGGATCTACAATTTAATACCGACTCCGAATGGTATATTTATTATTATATTTCTGCGAAGTACTTTGGGCAAATATATTCTGGTTGATATTCTGACTTGCCAGACCATCCAAAGGAGACACGAGCGTATATAAATTTTCTGATCTTACTGGAAATCGAACCCAGAACCTCTGGTGTGGCAGACCAGTGCGCTGTCTGCCACAATACGCTCGCGCTCACACAATTAAGAATTTTAAATAATTGTGAATTTATAAATAATATAAAATATATATATATATATATATAATGTAAATTATACATTGCTTATTCCAGATTTTTCAACAGTTTCTAACAGAGTCTGTAAATTAGTTTCAAAAAGCTCACATCGAATAGGCATTTCTAATGCATAAAATGGATTCTTTAGCGCATAGTCAGCGTACAAGTCATATACTCTTTTCAACAAAATCTCCATGCCTGGTTGAAAAGGTTCAGCTACTATCATAAATTTAACACCTGTCAATGTTTGGAAACAGTACAGACGAAATGTATCTGCCTCCAGAACTTCAATTCCAGAACTACGTGGTTCAGGACTTAATTGACTTGCTATAGCAAACAGTGGATAAAACATTGAAGCTAAAAATATTTTCTCGTTTGTGGTCATCTTTGCTCGACTAAATTTCAATGTAATAGGAAAATTTTCTGACTGTCCCAACATCTCCAATACATCTCTTCCATCTTCAAGTTCACGTCCTGTGACTGCCATTCCACTTACAGCTGTCAATACATGACCCACTGAAAATATTTTAATCTCTCTTAATAACTTATTAAATGTGACTTAATAATGAATATTCATAATAAATATAAATTATTATATTTTGCTTTTATATTTCCCATATATATAACACATTTTAAACAGTATTTTCAAAAAAACATGTGTTGCATATGTGTTGTATTTACCGTTTATTCCATCCCTTTGTCCAAAAGCTACTATCACCTTCTTATTTTCATAATTCAACTTAATGTCCAGTGGATAGTTAAAAGACTTTTCAATTTCGATCTTTGGAACATTGTGATCATGATTGAAAATTAAGCCACCAGACTTTGATACAATATAAACACTATATATCACCATTGTGTATGTGCACTTTAAAGGTTAAATACAATCATTAGGCTCTCTCAAGATTTATCCATAGATGTAATATATCTAAGCAGATAGCTTCTGCCTACAAAACGCAGAAATGCTTGCCGCGCGGCAAGAAGCGATACGGCAGCCAATAAACTTTTAGTTCTCGTGGAAGACGGCACGTTGATCGGCTACTGTGCGAACTTTCGCCCCGTGGTAAGCGCGTCCTGTGGACAGAAACCAAAAGCGTTTATCTCATAGACGTATAATAACTAGACTGCGCATTCAGCGGAAGAGTCGTCAAATGTTAGAGAAATAGTTGATATACGGACATATATGCAATACTACTGTTACGTCCACGATAGATAACTATATAGGGAAATTTGAAAGTAGTAAAATTAGTGACTTACGTGGACGGTCAACTGAGTGATGACTCCGCTTTTGGGTTACTCTGCTTTTCACCATGTGTTAAATATATGAAATGTCGCACATTAAGTGAAAGCTGAAATTTGTGCCGACATTTTAAGAAAGTATTTAACGAGATCCGGACGTATACGAAGTTTAATTATATTTTGAATATAGAAGGAAAAAACGTATATTTTCGGTATTTCGCTTTTTTATTTCCGAAAAGACAAAAACTCACGAAAAGATGTCGTGTACGGAGAGAATGCCGTAAGCGAAAGTGTGCATCGGAAGTGGTTTACAAAATTTCGTTGCGGAGATTTTAGTCTCCAAGTACTCTTCGCTCTGGTCGGCCAGTCACTACTGATGTCGATACTGCGACACTTTTGCTGCTACGTAAAATATATATTAAAAGTTCTAAAACGTATGTTCTTCAAACGTTCACACTTTGAATATAACCAAACCAAGTGAACGTAAAGCGAACATTCCTCGAACGTTTACGTGCTGCTTGGGTATAATTGCCACGAATTTTTGTCTTGTATATTCTTATTATTTATAAGTAATTTATAAGTCTATTTTTGAATAATAATTTAGCACGGCGTCCATGTTATAGATATTATAATGACAATATGAAATTGAATGAATATTGAAAATATGAAATTAATTTAGTCGGCGGTTAACAACGATTCCGTGCTAAAATATGGTTTGATTCTTATTCTTAAAAGAGAAATAGTGTGATTCAGGCTTCACTATAGCATATGGCATGATTCTTATTCTTAAAAGAGAAATAGTGTGATTCAGGCTTCACTATAGCATATGGCGTGATCTTGAAATAGCTTAGACTCTGCGCGGTTTTCTGCATTAGGCAATAATAGTGAAAGGTATGTTTATCGTTTGAGTTTATGAAATATTAGAAAACGTGAGAGATTTATCTGCCGATTAGTAATTATTTATTGTTAATTAATTATTTACAGTTTAATTATTGGCGTACGGAAATTGTTTATCTGAGTAAGTCTTGGAATTTAGCTAAGAATGAATTAGTATAGAGAAATAACATCGTCAGTAGTGATGAATATGTTTGCATAAAGGAAGATCACACACACTCACACACACACACATATGTGAGCGCGCACGCACGTGTGTATATATGTTATTAAAGAAAAAAGAATTTTAATCTTTGCATAAACGAGCAAGTGTGTGCTCATTGGAATCAAAGTCATAGGTTGAACGAAGCCCATTTTTTTGCATGGTCTCCTTCAATTCTTTGTTAAAATTCTGCAAATCTTCTTTACGCAAATCTGCTACATATTTGCTTAACTCCACAATGACCGATGCACCTGTTGAGACTAATGGTGCCAAATTTGCTAATTGCTTTGTCATATTGTGTGCTACCCAAATCAAATGATACCTATCTATGTATTCGGATTTAGATTTAAACAATTCCAATGATGATGCAGGGTGAAAGATTATCTAAAAACGAAATCGTTTAATATGTAATATATCGTATAATATATATTATGTATAATTATTAGATATTATATATAAGTGAAATATCCATATTTTCTTATTGCAAAATATAAAATATACCTTGTGATTTGGTACTTCAACCCAAGAAATCTTTTCTTTATCCATTTTATTGTCAGTATTTATCCATGATTCAAGTTCCATTTCATTATCTGGCATCTCAGTCACTACAGGGCCATTTAAAATAGAAGAATCTCTATGAGCACCAATATAGTCTTCGCATAGAGATTTTTTCATTTTTATCTCATGAATAGTTCGCATTAATTCTCCTTCGGCTATGTCAGTTGCCCTAAGTCTTTAAAATAAAAATCTATTGTAAGTGTTAAAAATAAATGTGCAAATTTAATTGTGGAAAAGTACTTTACTTTTTATCTATTCTTTCGCTCGCAGCCCATGTAAAAAAGGGACCATTTACAATATCTCCTAAGTACGCATAATGGAGAAATCCAGATCCATATTGTATTATATTGTTTAATAAAGTTGGATTGCTTCGGACTGGTTCACCTTCAAGCCATGTGAACGCAACTCCGTTATTCCTCCAAAATCTGATTAATTACAATCACTCAATATATATTTGTGTATGATGATGAATATTTATAACGTTTAATTAATCCCGATATTGAGATTCGAATTTTATTAAATAATTAATTTAATTTAATTTAATTAATTATTAACAAATAATATCAATATATTTATTTTAACAATGATTTAACATAATTTTGATTACATATTTGCATTCACATGTGTACGGAATGTATACACCAGAGAGTAACCTGAAAGCGATCATGTCGACGTTTTTCCTGATATCATTTTACGCGATTATTTAATACGTCATTTATATCCATAACGCACATATACAAAGCTTCTACTATGTTTACTATATGCTTACTTATACTCTTGTATAGTCAGATTGAAGATGCCTCTAGGCTTTAAAACCATATAGTAATCCCAGTCGAAAATTCCTTCTCTGTACTCGTATCTTGTTTTTAATAATTTCCTAATTCTACAGTCCCAATAGTTTATAATAGGAATTCCTTCATGTGTTGCACGTGCCCAAAACCTTATAAAATATATAGTATTATGTATACATATATATATCGTGTTATATTTACACATATACATGTAAGAGAGTATTACACACACACACACACACACACACACAGAGAACAGCAGAAGCAGAGAAGGTGTGGTAAAAAAATATTAAGTGACGAATTGTGAGGTCCTTATATTTACTTTGGGTAATGCTAATTCCGGAGGTACTGCAACTTTCAAGTCTTATAAATCAAAAAGTACTTAATGAAAAAATACCTTTTTATGGTGTTTTGAAAAGCTTTCAAGGTAAGCTATAAGAATATGCAATAAAAAGTAGGAAGTTCCATTTAAAAAATTCAAGGTGATCTTGTTCTGACTTTGGAAATGCCACCCAAGGTCAAACTGATAATATCAGTAAATGGATCTTTTCATATCCTATAACTATTATCCGATATATAATTATCATACATAATCATACACACACACACACACATATAGATAGATAGATAAATAGATAGATATATATATATATATATACAAATACAAATATATATATTTAAAATCACTTCTTTTTATATTAATTTCATTATGTTAACTTACTTAAAAATAGACTCCAAATGATCTCTATCCTTGTACTTGAAGTTTTCTAATGATAACCACGGACAGTCAATGGTGCAAGTTGAAATATCTAATAGCTGTTTGGTGCATTTTGTTAAATACTTTGCTGTAGCTGGTCTAAGGAGAGTATTGCCTAAAATCTCCAAGTAATACCGTGTTGCTTCCTGCAGTCCTAGTATATTTATTATATAATATATAACTCTTTCCAACATAAGTGCGTAAAATAGCTTTGCTATTTATTTATAAATACATACCTAAGTCTTTTTGTAAGCAAATATTCAATAAAAGTATTGATCTAGCAACTTGTTCCAAAGTTGATTCGATAACGTGATATGTAATAACTCTATCAGGATGCATGTAAGACGATGCTAGCGTTTTAACAATATGTCGTGCATCACTAGCACCTACAATAAGTATTTCAAGATTTTTTAAAACTCGGCTGTCTTTTTGAGAAATTTCATTTTGTAAATCTAACGATTCACTGTATCCCCACCACATGTTATTTCTCATTCATATACTGAACTTGGCAAAATTCACAATTTGTGTGAACGTTATTTGTATCTGCTATCTGTGACTACTATGTTATTCCCAAGTGTGGTCAATAAACTGTTATCTCCATGACAACATCACAAGTATTTATTTTGCTACGTTCGAGAAACTTGTTTTTTCTCGTCTTATTTAAGGGGATGTCGGAGTAGGTGCCGAACTCCGATAAGATTATGGTAATAAAGTTATTGATAACGTCATTACGTTACGAAGTTATCTTCGTAAGCATCTCTATCTTTGTTATTCATTGAATGCGACAAAATGATGTTTGTATCGACTTGTGTCATCAAATGGAAAGCATCATATATTAAGCGACATAGTTCACGTCAATCTGAATCCGCGATGCTGATTGGTCGTGCCACGTGTGGTCAGCTTTAGGTGCCTTCGAAGAGACAGCCATGTGATGCGCCATGTTGTCTACTACACTGTAGCGTTTCAACGGTGCGGCAAAAACGAACAGACCTCTTCATTGCACTTTTGCACTAAACTGAACTATTCTGTACTAGTTTTTCCCAGTGCGGCATCAGTTCAGTTAAGTGCAGTTCTAGTGCAGTTTTAGTGTAGCGAAAAAAAACAGACCTACTATTTAACGCTACCGCGTCATTCTATCCTTGTTGCATATGTAAAAAGCAATAAAAATATAATGACGCGATAGCGCTAAATAGCGTCTCCCCGAACGCTTCCTTTGCGCCGCTTGGTTGTGGTTATATGCATGCTACTGGCGTAAGAGACATGTCTCAGGATAGTCCATAGCCACGATTGAGAATATGAAGGCTGTATCATTCTAGTTTCTGCATAGGAGACAGGCCTCAGGGTAATTCATAGCCATAATTGAGAAGAAGAAAAAGAAAAAGGCTGTATGTATCATCGCTATCGGTCAAGTGGCAGTTCGTTTGAATCTCAGGTTAAGAGGTTATTATGGTACAAATAATTTATGTACGGATTAATATTTTCAATGCCAGTTGGTTTATGTGTGTCGCAATATATATGCCATAATACTTTCGAAGAAGGTCTGCGGAAAAGAAACAAAGATAATGTCAAATAAGTATCGTCGTAAAATATAAATGTATCTCAAGGATGAAGAATATGGATGCTTTGTGTCATTTTTACTTTTTGTAGATACAGTTATGACAGTTATAAAGAGAGTGAGAGTAGGGAGTAGAAAACTAATAGATGAAAATAACACAGAATAATGGGTAATTATTTAGTATAGGGGCCTCATTTCCAATATTGTAATTATGCTTATTCGATGCGTTTTTGCTTGAAATGAAAGAATATTTGAAACAGCTAATGCTTGTTACTAAGCCCCGAACTCTTGCTAAGCTGAAGAACAATATTCGTCAGGAAATTCGAATGATAAACAGAGTCACTTTGCAAGCAGTTATGGAGAGTACCATAGAAAGAGCTCGCCTTTGTGAAGGGGAAAACGGGGGGCATTTAAAAGATGTTCTCTTTCATGTTTAGACCAAAAAAATCTCCAAGATGTGTACATTATAATATTAAAAAGAAAATTATGAAATAATTAAAAATAAAAAAGTTATTTCATTTTTAAATGGTAAAGTGACTATTGGCCCACCCTTTGAAACCTCTTTTTTGTAGTACTAATTTATTTGCTCGAGATTTATATCTTGCTTTAAATCGACTTGCGATTTTTAATCGCAGTTGTAGCAAACGGCTGTCTTTGCGGGGGTTAGACCTGTTTTATAATATTTCGTTTGTTGCTGTATGTGGAAGAAACGCAGCCGATAGTTTAATGAGATTGAGAATTTATATTTGGAAAGTAATTTCATTTATACAATCAGCTTTCCCAACATCCGATCGTTGCGCAACTATTTGTGATATTTTTGTCTGTGTATAGATTTATAATGCATGCATTATGCCTGTAACGCATATGTTAAAAGTTACAGAATGAGGGAACTGGCATCTCTGATCGAGACATGAAACGAATGAGTAAATAGAGGCGATGCAATAATATGATCGATGATTACAAAAAATATGATCATAAATAGGAATTAAATTCATTATCGTATCGAATTATAAACTGCAACACCGGCTTTGTGTAGTAATGTTAAGCTATCATTCGATTATGATTACATACGGTAACGAAGTTAGTTCTTGATTGTCGATTTTACTATTAGGTTGTCCCATAAGTTTCTTCCGCACCACACTACGAATGACTCTAGCTGGCTGTGTTTATATAAACACGCAGGCTTATCTCTTGGCCGTTTAGGGCATCGGTTTCAGTCGTCCCAGAGCTCTTTTAAAGTACGTTTCATTGGTAACAAAGTCTCTTAGAAATCTTTTCTTACGCCGTTCAATATGGATAGCCAAAAGAAGCATTTGCGGCATGTTATGCTTCATTGCTTTAAAAAAGATAATAGTGCAAAGGACACTGCAGACGAGACTTTGCACCGTTTACGGGAGTGGTACTACGACTATTAGGACCGTCCGCAATCGGTTTAAGAGATTTAGAGCTGGCAATTTTGACTTGAAAGATGAAGACCGCAGCGGCCGCCCAGCAACGATGGATACGGAATTTTTCAAGGCTATGCTCGCTGAAAATCCTCGATATTGTGTGCGCGAGTTAGTGGATGCCACTAATATTCCCAGGACAACGGTACATAAGCATTTAATCAAGATGGGATATGCGAATCGATGTGAAGTTTGGGTTCCACACCTATTGACGGAGACCGGCCGTATGAACCCGTTTCTTAGAAGAGCTTTCTTTAGCAACTAATAACTTTATAATAAATAAATATAGGGAACTTTTTCTACGAAAATATTTGGCAAATATTTTATTATTCAGCGCATAAAACCAATTTTTCTTTAACTCACCACGGTTTTCTCAAAAAACTGTTAAAAATATCTATTTTTGAGATATCTTTCTGCTTAGTCTTCCTCCTTAATAGCGTAATAAGTAATGTGCATTACTCTCCAACTCTGTACAATAACATGTAACTGTATATAGTTAACGGTAGATTCAATCGTTATGAATTAATTAGTGTCATATGACGCCTCATCTACAACGTCAGAAACAATCCAGCGCGGCCGTGGGAGGAGACGTAGAGCGGAGTGAGGAGATCGATGAGGAATCGACTGCTCCGCTTGGCTGCAGGTAATGTTAGTTACACTTGTTACCTTGTATATATATATATATGTTCTCGGTCGCGAGCGCACGCAGTCGCAGTCTGCATCTAGTCTGTTCGTAAGAGTAATAAGTAGTGGAAACGGACAAGAATAGATGAAACAGACACGGACGGACAGACCGTGAGCGTGAAAATGGTCTGAGAACGCCGTCGCGATTGTTCACATACGGACGTATTGCGATGCTGTGTACGCGTACATCGTGCACAGGAAAGAAGTGTCGTTATCGCCTGGTTGCCTTCATTTTCGCTGACTAAACTCTGGTAACGTAGGTCAGCATGTCATCCTCGTCAAATGATATTCTTATCTTGGCCAGAGAGGAGGCGTTCAAGGATTTTTCCTATTTCGACGAGGAAACCGCGCCCGTAGTAAGTATTAGCGACACCACTTCTCTCTCTCTCTCTCTCTCTCTCTCTCTCTCTCTTCGCCAAGGTCGCACATTCTTTCTACGTAATACGCATCGATGATGAACCGGTTGGATGATATTCATTGGTAATATCTGTCATTCTGCCAATTCGTAATTGTGGCTCCCGAATTTGTTTTGTGATTGTTTTTGTACGCATGCGCTTATACCCATATCTTAAATGTATCACTTGCGATAGACGATTTTCAGGAAGGAAATCGTAAATTCCCTCTAGTGTAAATTTATGAAAAGTGAAAGAAATTAGAAATAGAAGACAAAATTCATGAAAAGTGAATGTTCCCATATGCTTATATTACGTTAGAAAATATTCATTTTTTACGAGTTCACGCTGGAGAAAAAGATTCATGATCAATCTTTAGGAATACCTCTATTGGCTTTTGTCCCGATGTCAGCAAAAAGGAAAGTTTTGTTAACGCACAATGCAATAGCACATCTAATCACACATCGGCTGATGCCTAGAGTTTTCCGCTGGATTACCAATTAAAAAATTTTATATTAAATTAGCCAATCAACTATGTAGACTATTAGAGACCGCCCTCTGCAAAACTACGAATCCTACGGTATATTTGAAAATTTTCGTGTCTTGAAACATTATAGAGAGAAGTTTCGTGAAAAACAACAGACGTGTAATTTTTACAAAAAAATTCCGGTTTCTTACTTCTACACCTGGTATATATATATATATATATATATATATTATATCTCGAAATAAGCTTATGTTGATGCATGTATATGATAATAAAATAGACGCGAAGAATGACGTAGATAAAATATCAGTGGTCGATGTCGAACGCATCTGAGCAAGGTACCGCGGCGAGTCGATGACAACGATTAGCATATAAACATTGACATATATTTATATATATATTTACGTATGGACGAAGAAAAGTTGCGGTCGAGAGTTTTTCTGACAATATACTGTGTTATGTTTCTTTCAGAATATCTGCAAACCAGTCCCGCTGCAACCGCTGAAACCAACTTCTGCCATCATTATCATCGGATACATTCCTGAAAATGCTTCAAGGTACTCATTTTATAGTTCATTTTCCTTTTTTCTTATCATGTTTGCTACTAGAGTTTATTCTTGAAAACTCTCCACAAAATATTTTATTTTCTTTTTTTTTACGTATTCTGTATGACAGTTTGATAATGCGATCACAGAAAAACAATTTTCGCTGTCATATATATATAATACTGGTTTCTCGTGAGAAATGTTCGCTTCACATATATGATGCTTGTGTTTTGTGAGAGATCGTTGCGTCACATATATTTGATATGCTGGTAGCCAACGTGATATGGAATTTTCAGGGACTGAATACCGAAATTATTTTGCTGGCGTGTTAATACCAGTAATGTATATAACTTTATTTTATCACATATACGAGGGCGGTCTGATAAGTAGTAGGATTTAAAATGAAAACGCAATATTTCGGAAAAATTTCAATTTATTTTTCAACATAGTCCCCTTTCACTTCTGTACACTTCTTCCAATGGTGCTGTAACTTTTTAATGCCCTCTAAAAAGTATGATTATTCAAACTCTGCAAAATAGACATCTACTTCAGTGATGACCCCCGAATTCGACGTGAATTTCTTCGCTGCGAGCCATTTTTTCATGTTGGGAAACAGGAAAAAGTCCTGGAGGCCAAATCTGAAAAATACGACGGATGGGTGAGCAGTTCGTATCTCAATTCGACCAGTTTAGCTGTAGCGATTGCGGATGAATGTGCTGGTGCATTGTCGTCATGGAACAGGACTTTCTTCTTTGCAAGAAGGGCCGTTTCTTTCTCAGTTCCACATCGAATCGCCCCAGCAAATCACTGAAGTATTGCCCCGTGATAGATCTTCCCTTGTCCAAATAATTGATGAGGATTACACCGCGGGAATTCCAAAATACCGTAGCCATGACTTTTCCGGTCGATGGGGCCGTTTTGGCCTTCTTCGGAGCTTTTTCGCCAGGTCTACTGTTTAGACTGCTGCTTGGTCTCTGGTGAATACGGTGCTTGCGGAGCGACATTTGTTGAGTTTTTTGTCAGAAATTCACGCACAAGTGTTGAGGTATGCGATGATGGATTGTCGTGATGCAAAATCCACGAGTTGGTTTCCCACAATTCCGGCCGTTTCTTACGGATTGCTTCGCGCAAACGCCTCATGACGGACAGATAATATTCTCGCGCTTCGAGCGACGTTCGACAACGAATTAATCGGCGATGGATCCCATTAATTGTCCGGCGAAGGAAGAAGTTCACGGATGTATTTTCCGGTCTTCCGCCCGAAAGATCCTGTGGCGCGCACGGTCACGAGTGCGTAATGAAGTTCCGGCATCAAAGGGAAGTCAAGGCACAGAAGGCCAATCACCACTACCAAGGACGACCTTACAGTACCCAAAACACATAGAATTAAAAAGGCACGGCAGGCATAGAACACCGCTCTGTCAATCTGACAGTGCTACGGTAGACGAGAACGGTCCCCTACGGAGCGCTCTTATATACCCGCTGGCGAGCGAACTCGCTCGCGGGTGGATCACCCAGGCGGCGAGAGTTCGGTGCGCGCGAGACCACCTCGCCTGGCGCTCTGCAACCCGGCGTTCGAGCCTCGCTCGATCCGCAACAGAACGTAATGTAACCTGGAAATTAATGTGTGTGTGTGTGTGATGATATACCGAAATTTTTGTAATATTTACACGAATCGAATTTTTTCGGCTGTATAATAACGAGAAATATTGGTACGAATATGATATTTTTAATACTGATTTCAATCCCTGATTAATTTTTCTTGAGAATAACACATCGACAAGTTGAAAATATAACCATTCATTTCATTCGAATCATATTAGATTTTCGGTGAATTTAACATGCAAGACACCCGGGAACATTGCCCTGCATTTCAATCCGCGGCTCGATAGAGGATACATCGTCAGGAACACGAAAGTGCGCGGATCCTGGGACGACGAGGAAACCTGCTCGCCCGCCGGCTCGAGTGGTTGTATTTTTCGTCGGAATACTTATGTGCACATAACTATCTTCTGTACGAACAACGCATTTCAGGTGAGATATGTGTGTAATGTTTCACGATCGTTGGATGTCATTGTTATTGTAACGTTGTTATAAACGCGTTAACGAATTAAATGTCAACAGTCCAGCTCTAATCGCTATTCGTACGTTGCAGATCGCGGTGAATGGAGAGCACTTCTGCGCTTTCTCGTACAGGATGCCTCTCGAAGAAATAATAACCCTCGAAGTTAACGGAACTATCGAAGATGTCAGAACCCGTCAGTTAAATCTATTTGTGTATCCTGATCTTTCTATCTGCAGACCATGTCGAACGCTGGTCCTGACAGTCGAAGAACCTCTCACGGATTTCCTAGTAAGATTTGCTGTTATTTCTTGATGAAAAAAGTTCGAAAACCTTTCGATATATATATGGTGTGAGCAAGCGAAAAAATATAAAATGTGAATTCGAATAACGATTTCAATTTTAACGACAGTATTTATAAATAATAATTCTGATCTTTTTATGGACTTTGGAAACTTCGACGAATAATCGTTCCAAATAAGAAATGCATACCGTTACAAATTTTTCATAAGCTGAAGAATTTAGTATAAAATGAGGTAATAGTGGTCACCTAAGCGGAAATTCTCATGAAACTTGTAAAAAGTTGTATTCAGGATCTGCTTAATGCAATGGATACCTACAAGTGTTCATTATAATATAAACTGGTGCAAAACATTTCGTAAAAATATGTATCAGAAAGACAAATGAAAAAGCAAAAAAATATGCTAGGGGCCAATAAAATATTTAAAAAATCTAATGTACTAATTCAATTTATCAGGTTATACGTTTCATACAATCGAGAAGCGATAAGGTAGTTCATACATTTTATAAGATGAAATACATTTTATTGAATGATCTACGCCGACATAATGTACAAGTATAATCTATTGCATTATATGTTTGACAAATAGTTCGTTTAATTTATAAAATCGAATATATTTTGTAAAATCAACTATATTGATACAAGTAATATTTATATATATAATCGTGTGTGTGAATGTGTATATGTGCGTGTGACATTTTTAAGAAGAAGGCAACGAGTTAGTTAGGGATAGGAGAGACTGAGGAGAAAGAATTAGATGAGATTGATAAATTAGGCGACAAATCAGTGTACACAAGGGAGACAGAGAGTGAGAACCTGGAGGAGAATTTTAGATGGAATATCTTGGGGAATCAGAGAGAATACTCTACGGTGATCCCTCCCTAGGGATGATTTAAGAGCAGAAATCAGTAGAGAGGAAGAAGGATTTATCGAAGGAATGGAAGAGAGAGGAGGATCAGGGGAATAGGACGGGACTAGAGGAGAATAATTTTGGAAAATCGGATAAGAGATATTTTCCGGTGTCGATAATAGGCTACAATATAATCGGACATTTTCTATAAAGGATTCAAGACGGGTCCAACGCCTGTTTTCTCCATGAAGAGAATCTACTGAGATAGTCAAGGAGGAAAAGAGATAGTTAATAAAAGAAAAGAAAAAAAAAGGAAAAGAAAGATCTGGTGAGAGGAACAAATATTTCGTAATAAATAAATTATTTTGGTGGTGTAACGAATTTAAGAAAGGACGGGAGCGTGTTGAAAACATTGCCGTCGTCCCCGCATCAGCATCACAGCGCAGAACACTGAGGCTGTTCGAGAACTCATCGAAGGCGATCGGCACTTAACTGTTCTTGAAATCTCTCAGGAACTTCAGTTCGAGCTGCCTATCGGTCAAAAAGGCGCGGCATTCCGATCAGAAGTGTGTTGCTTCTCCAAGACAACTCCAGACCCCACACCGCAGCAGTAACACAACAAAAATTGACCGATATGCACTGGACTGTCCTAGAACATCCATCCTACAGCCCAGACCTGTCACCATACGACTTCCATATGTTTGGGCCACTCAAGGAAGCCCTTGGTGGATAGCGCTTCACAACGAACGAGGAAGTGCAGCAGTTCGTGTGCAATTGGTTTGATACACGTCCGCGAACTTTTCATGATACCGGGATTAAAAAATTACCAGACCGTTGGAGGAAGTGTATAGATAAAATGGGAGACTATATAGAAAAATTTAAAAAATGTAAATTAGAATTGATTTGGAAAAATGGTTTTTTGCAAAAGGCTTGTTTATATTTGATCCACCCTCGTGCAATCGGTAATTCCAGCATTAACTTGGTAGCACTTTGTGTCTGACATCAAGAGGTGGTTTGGCGGATAACTTTCACGCAAAGGACTTCCTAGTAGTTGCAGATTTTCGAGAGCATTAATTTTTTGCGTCTACGATACGGCGAACCTCGAATCGGGAGAGTATTATAAGTTCGACGCAGCGAAAGAATCCCCCAGCGCAATTCTAACAACAGTTTTCGTTAATTACGCCAATTATTTCCAGAAACTATTCACCGAATGATTCGACAATGTGTCCCGGCAGCCGGTCATGTAGATTTTCTCTCACGATAATGAATATTGATAATGGTGCAAATTGATGGTCTTACATTAATTCATAGCTCCGAGAGGCGTAGTTCTTCGGGTCATGTGGTAGTTCACTATCTCATTGGTTCGCTCGTTCTCTCTTGTGCTTACTAGCTTACTGGTTCGCTCGATCGTAATAATAATAACAGCGCATTTAGTAGCCACTAGTGAAGTAAACGCACGAAGCGCACGACTTGTAGATAATATCAGGGCTCCCTTATTTTTGTCGGTTCCCCTAAATTTTCGGAAACTCAGAGAGCTTCCATCGGCGGCTGATTGTCTTTCGTGTTCATCGATTTCGTCTTTCACGCCTCTCGTCTCCAATAGCATTCCCGGTCCTTCCGGTAGTGGCTCGCCGGTATTCGTTTGACCGTTAGCTTTTCTAAGATTCTTGTCTTCGCTCCGTTCGCTGTCTTCGGCAGCTGAAATTTTGAATCAAATTCGACATCTGCGTTCCCTCAGGCGATTAATTACTATCTCTAAATACATATAGGGATTCACCTGATGCTTCCCTGCTTCAGTCGTTAGCGTCGGCGCTCCGATGCAGTGATTGATTGCGTGTTGATGAGACCTAGATACGTATTATGAACTTGCTCGAAATCGATTCCAATCGGAATTTTTTAATTATTCTCTAGATTTTCTTTTGTATTTTATAAGGAATAATTAAGTGATTCCGATCGAAATTAATTCCGAAAAAGTCCATAATACATGTTTTGATCGTATTGATATCGATTTGACATTGTTTCGATCGGTTATTCTTCATTAGGTTTATCTATACCAAGTCTTATCGATACCAATCGGTTTCTGTAGTATATTGGTAATTTTTCTACAATTATTCAAATTAATATTTATTATATTTAGTATTAAAGTATTATTAAATTAATAATACTTTCAAATTAATATTCGATGGACTTTGGAAATATCGAACAGTTGTGAATAAGAAATGAATTTTTTTGCCTATTCTTTATAAGTTTAAAAAGTAATATAATCTGTCGAAGTTTTCTGGCAATTTTAATCCTGAACCGATATCGTCGAAACCGTGAGAGTTATATAGAAATATATTTTAGATAAAAATTATGTTTGCGAATTAGTATAATATTTATATATCGTTGTATATAATAATATAATATTCTGTTATTTTACAGGACGTTCCCATTACTGTGGACATCGGCAGTGAATTTCGTGTCGGTGCTCGTCTATTTATCACCGGAAGATTGAAGCTACTTCCACACTCGTGAGCATTTGCGATTGTAATTTAACGTTTAATTATTTTCTTGAGTTTATTGTCGCAGCAAGATATATCTATACGTCCTTTGCAGGTTCTACGTAAATCTACAGAAAGGCAAGAACATTTATCCTCATCCTGTTATACCGTTGCATTTAAATCCACGATTTCTTTACGGGAATAGCGCGCCATACGTTGTCATGAATTGCTGGATCAATGGTGCATGGGGACATGAAGAGCGACATCAAGGACACTTATCTTGGATGCCCGGTCGAGACTTCCTACTTATGTAAGGCTATTATTTTTACTTAGAAAATGAGCGATATTGAAAAAGTATTAATGTACAAAAAGTATTAAAAAAAAATCAATTTTTAATAATCAGCTATATCTTAAAAATATTTAAAACGATAGTTAAATTTTTAATGTATTATAATTATTTAATTTATGATTAATTATTTTTAATAATATTTAGTGGTATATAAGGATTTGTTACTTAGAAAAAGAATTTTACCATTTTTAGAGAAAGAATTTTATTATTTGGAAAGAAAAAAGTTGTCCAACACGCTGTTGGATCGTACTAGTTAATAAATCAAGTTTTCCCACTTGTCATTGAGTCTTACTACGATTTTCATTTTATGATAGTATTCATAGCTGAAACTTATATTTAAGATCGTCTTAAGTTCATTTTTAGTTGCTGTACGGATCATTTCATTGGCTATGATGCATCTGAAAAAGAACCTAAAATGGTTTGAAATATAAAATCTGACTATAGGCGGTACTCATAGTCGGATCTTATATTTAAGGCCATTTTAAATTCATCTTCAGATGTTCTTTAGTCATGAAAATGTACTATATAGTATCTGAACTTAAGGCGGTCTTAAACATAAGACATTTGTTTATGAATATCGGCTTATGCGTTAAACCAGTTTCTCGTGAAAACGGCAGTAGTTTGCAGCGTAAATTTTGGTACTAGTATAAGGAGCCAGAGAAAAAGTTGCTTCATGACACTGTTAGGTCGCACCAAGCAGTCCAATTCTATAACGAGTCAAATAACCATTATATTTCTAAAGTGGCAGAGGTCAGGAATTTTCTTTTAAATAACATAATTTAACAACAAATTATACCTTTTATTCTTAAGTAGTATGACCGAAGCGTGTTTGATCAACTTTCATATCTAAAGGGTGGCCCAAAAGTCACTAGACCATTTTAAAATATAATAATTTTTTTGCTATTAATTTTTTCAAATTTTTTTCAGATTATTTATATGTAATCCTTGGTAAATAGTTATGGAAAAATTCACGACAGAGCAACGAGTAAAAATAATCCAATTTTATCTACAAATTCAACGATCAATTGTGCTAACCCAAAAAACTTAAATTCGTTATTTTCGGGTCAGACAACCACTATCTAAACAAGCGACGCTCAACTTGTTTAGATGGTGGTTGTCTGACCCGAAAATAACGAATTTAAGTTTTTTGGGTTAGCACAATTGATCGTTGAATTTGTAGATAAAATTGGATTATTTTTACTCGTTGTTCTGTCGTGAATTTTTCCATAACTCTTTTCCAAGGATTACATATAAATAATCTAAAAAAAAATTTGAAAAAATGAATAGCAAAAACGTTATTATATTTTAAAATGGTCTAGTGACTTTTGGGTCACCCTGCATATACTGACAAGAAATAAGAAGAGTTTCTTTGAATTCTCATTTTCAATAGCATTCGTTGTGAATACGAGGGATACACGATATGGCTGGGCAACAAAATGATCGGTGAATTTAAGCACAGACTGCAATCATCAATCACGGACACTCTGCGAATTTCTGGCGACATTGTATTATACCAACTCAGTATGAGTTATGTTTGATAGGAGCTGGTTAAACAACACGCACGACGCAATAATCAAATTTAACAATTTTAATTGCGGATCGGAGATTTTCTATCGATAGACTATAGATAGCACAAACGTTGACCTTGTAATAAGGTTGCGTTCGCGAATACAAGGTGGTATGGTTTGCCAAAAAGAGAAAACATTTTCTAAAGCTGTCACAACTATAATAATGTGGTCTGGGGGATGTATAGACAAATCTATTAGTAATTATACATAATTACGACAATAAATAAAGAAACTCGTTGGTCCTTTCTCCATTCTACCTTCGCTCTTATAATTGAGCAGCTTTCGTGACGATGGTTCTACATAAATACAAACATAAGAAAAAACGAGGAGGAAGAGGATTGCCGTTTCAACATAATAGAGTCTTAATACACTGTTTTGCTTTAAACGCTAGCGTAAATTGTTACACAACCACTTATAGTAAAGGTAAGCTTTTCTATGCGTATTTATTTTAACTTTCTTGTTATATTCAAACGATTTATTCAAGCTTGTTAAATCAATCTTATATGCGATTGTGTTAGCTGTTAAAGCGCCGCGACTTATGTAAACCGCACGAGTGACTTTGCGAGATATATCAAGAATGAAATTTAAAGAGTATATAAAAACAGTCATTTTTGATACGACCTTTTTTGTATAATAGTATATCATAAATGTATTTCAATCATGTTTGTTTACAAGATGCATGTGAACAAAAAAGAAATCGCGAGCACGACCGATATATTTTCAATACGATGTTGAATGTTTTTATATAGACACTTTCGTCGATAATCACGATTATGTTTATCGTTTCTGGGATTCTTGCGATGTACAAATTTCATATGGAGAAACGAGATTAAAAAAAAAACAGATATCCTTGTTTTCTCCTTATGTACACACACCCAAGTGCGCGCACACGCGTCCACACACACACACACACACACACACACACACACACACACACACGCGATAAATTAAAAGTTGCAACGCTTTTTTTGGAAGAATTTCATAAAGCATCCATTAGGAAAATATATCTCCTGAAAATAACTAGAAAACACATTTTTCTATTGGACATGGAATGTGTTACGAAATTCATCGAAAAAATACTGCAGCTTTTAATCTGCCGATCGATCATGACTACGTTTCACTTAGTAATTGCGTTGGATTATTAATCTGTTTCTATTTAACATCCAGTGAGAAATAAAGATAGAGTGACATTCACATATCAACTTGATCGTTAAGTGGTTTGTAGGCCATTTGTGATCGATACGTTATTTCTTCTTTGAAAATTGAAAATTTCATTGTCGTTCTATCAATACAATTTGTTAAGATGCTCAGCGGAACACCGAATGTGCCAGAGGATAAATACCATTTGATTGAAAACATATTTGTACATATACTTTGCATTTATATATTGTACAAGTTATTTATTTATACGAGAATAAAACGGTATCAGACAATAAGTTGCGATTTATTTACGTATGTCGTGTATGTATATGTTAGATTATTATTATATTGAAGTGATAAAAAAAAGTAAAGAAAGATAGAGATAGAAAGAGCGAGAGAGAAGAAAAAACTTAATCTAACAAATTAACTAATGCACACTATTGCCAATGTGGCTAAGATTAAGCAAAACAGCACGAAAGCAATACGATCGACAGCCGTGCCTGCTAGAATCCATTCCAGTTGAGTGATATTCTTCGTCGGCGAGATCATGTTCTGCCGATCACCGTCATCCGAGATGTTGGATGTTGAGTTGGTCGTGGATTCCTCTGTGAGTTTGCCACGCAATTCTTGACTTGGTATAGGCCGTCGCGATTCGATCTGAAAAATTATTAATGATTATTGAATTATAACAATGATCTCACCGAAAAAATCATATAAACAGAACAGCTAAGTGCCCATAAGCATTCCACCCAAATTATTCCGGATAATTGTTTTGAATTCAACTTTGGCTTAAAATAATGTTTATGACGCGCAAATTACGAATATAGAAGTTCTAAAGTAGATGGAGCTACCGTTCCAGAGGAAAAAGCCCATTTAAAATCAATGAGCTATGACTCGAACTGTACCAAGCAAATGCTTCTATAAAGACAAACTGAGGCCATTGTTGAATATAACTAACAATGCGTATTGATGGTACTATTAACAATGAGTCATTTCATTTTAATATGTAAAAATTTTCATTCATCTTCTCGCTTCTGAAGTCATTAAGATGGCTTTGACAATAAGAGCTTTAACCCATTTGCATCTGTGAGCGGAATATTCCGCACATGACGATCGTCTCTTATCACCGAGCGCGGAATATTCCGCGAGCCGCGACTTTCTTTTATATCGATCATTTTCAAAAATACCATATTAAATAAACTCTACGAACGATTCGGAAGTCATTTACTGTAGAAGTTAACTGTGTACTGTAGAACGAGTGAATTATAGAAGTTAACGAAAATAATAAAACTGCCGATATACAGCCGCGCGTGGTGATACGGGCCAACCATCAGTTGGACGCCGCTAATGTCTGTACACAGAAACTTAAGTAGAGTCATGATGCCAATGGGTTAAACATCGATATCATGGATTACCTTCAACGTAAACATTTACTTAAATTGTATTTGGACAATATTTTTGTAGTGTGGACATATATAATTATGTATAATTATAGCCTCAAAGTGATAAAATTCATTTATATATGTTTTTTTCATGGGATGTTCCTTAACTTGCGGCGTTCCAATTCCGTAACAGCAAAATCACAATGGTAAAAAACTATGCCAAGTGAAAACAATTTATAAATCGCAGGAGTAATATTACTAAATGAATTATTCAAAGATGTATCTTCAGAAATAAATTGTTCCAAAATACATCTTTAAAGAATTTTTTTCTTGAAAGTACTCCTCGGAAAGATGGAGCAAAAATGTAGATCTCGATCTGTTTAAAAATAAACAGCTCAAAAAATAAATTTTTAGTCAATATAAAAACATTCTCTCAAACTATTTTAAATAAATATAAATATATCCGTTAATTAATGAAAATGTAATTACCACACTTATAAGATCGGAAAGACCCAACAGTTTGCCGGGCCAACTCAACAGACACAGTCTAATATTTCGTGGGAGCGGTTTGCAGAAAGTCCTTTTCGTGATGTTGATCACTACTGTCGCTAGTATCAACGAAATTGTCTCTAAACAGAGGCAGCCGCTAAAAAAGTAAACTGCAAAAACAGACGTGTCCATATAAGTAAAAAAAAAAAGAAATTTCATACTGCAAAATCGCAAAAGAGAAAAATAATATATGTGTGTGTTTACGGAACCCGAAAGTGAAAATTTCATTTGAATATTTGCGGGAGTTAATATTACCTATTAGTGGAGGATTTGCCGTTAATGGCACTTTGAAACCGAAATAGGTTAAAAACACGCTGATGATTAATATAGTAGAAGCCGCGATGTTGATTTTCATTTCGCTCTGAGGCGGTAGCCAGAACGTGACCAAAACCAGGAATACTATGGCTGAAAGTTCACTCGTGTAAATGTTCTAAATTTAATTAAGTTAAGAGACGAAAGAGTCGTATATACATATTCATACATATACTCGCATCCACCTACTCATCAACTCACATACAGGTGCGCGCGCGCGCAAATACGCACGTACGCATGCATGCACAGAGAGAGAGAGAGAGAGAGAGAGATCATGGAAACTTCGTATTTTAGATTAATCTCCGGTATTGTGGATTAATGCTAGATAATGAATAGTTATGCTAATTACATACCAGCGGCGGGCATTAGCAGTATACTGCAATAGAGCGTGGAATTCCTCTTTAAAGTCATTTTAAAATTCAAATTAATATACGGATCCGGGCAGCAAGCGTAGCTAACTACTTTGCGCGTCTTTGTTAAATCCATGAGTTTCCACTCCGCATTCTTCACGAGCAGTTCCTCCTCTTCCTGTCATTATATTTGTCTATCAATATCATTTCTATATATTATCGAATAATATAATAACCCGGATGAATTAGATTCATCTCATCCGACTTCGTCTCTATTTAAGATAGCCTTCTGTATTGTCTAAATTTCTTGGAGTAGAATCTTATTCAAAGTAAATGAAAAGTGGCAGTATTTTCACTATCACATTGAGTTCTTTTGGGGGACATTTCTTATGGACTGTCTTGTATTCTTTTATATATATAAATTGTTTGATAAGTTTCGAGCTTGAACATAAAGATGCCATTATCGATCGGAAACTGTTGTAAAATGTGAAAGCTGCATCTTTGTAATGGTTGCTCCCAAATTTTCAGCCATACGCTTAATTTTATTTTGACAGTCAGTTGTAGTACGCGTATCATTATATTTTTCACCGATGAAAAAAGTTGAATATCGTTTCATCATTGAATATAAAAAGGAAAACTCCAACGGAAATTAAAACTGAGTTTGAATTCTGTTTACGGCGATTCTGCTCCTTCATTAATGGTTAAAGTTTAGGTTGTCGAGTTTAACCGTGGCCGTACAAATATGTTTGATGATGAGCGCCTGGGTCATACAAAAACTGCAACGACTGAGGAAATAGTCAACAAAGAACATCAAATCGTACTGGATGGTCGGAAAATGAAGATCAAAACGATAGTAGATGCCACAGGCATATTTTCTGAACGTGTGTTTAAAATATTACAAAAAAGTTCGTGACCAATGATGAAGTGATTGCCGCCGTAAACGTGTATTTTGCAGGATTTTATCAAACCTATTTTACTGACAGAATAAAGGGATTAAAAAAGAAATGGACAAAGTATATCGAACTAAAAGGAGACTATATTAAAAAATAAAATTGATCTTACCCAAAAATATATATGTTTCGTTGTTAAGCTCGAAACTTACTAAACAACTCTCGTAATTATGTAAAACAGATTTAGGACGGCATTCATAATTGTATTCGTTTTACATTTACTATCTAAATTTTTTGTAATACTATTCTATAACTTTTAATGACAATGTCGTTTTCGTTACGTTATCGATACATAGCAGTTTTATGTTATTTGTACAACGACAACGTAATGACAGTACAACGACATTGTTAAAAATTACAGACTATACCTATTGGAATGGAAAAGTGGCAATATTTTCACTCCAAGCGATAGTAAAAATATACTGTTATACGTAGTCGCAAGAGTGAATGTCCCGTTGAAGTTTAGAGTCGATATGATTCCATATACATGAATGTTTCAGTTAGAATGAATTTGTCCCTGTGGTAGTAAAATACATTGAATTCACTCTTCACAGTATTGAGTGAAATTATTCACTCGATTATTCAAAGTGGAGAATTCGTTCTGTACGAATAAAAAATCACTCGGACTCGAGTGATTAAGCTGTCATTCTATTTTTGGAGTGAAATTTCACTCTAGCAAATTTAGAAAATAAGAATACCTTAAGTTCACCTTCAGATGCTCTATAACCAATGAAAAAATATGTAGCATATTCGGATGAACTTGAGACGGTTTCAAATAAAAGATCTCACTATGAATATCGCTTTTTGTTTGTTTGTATGAATATAGAGAAAAATTATTGCTGTTACATTCGAATCCGAGCGACTGTTATCTTATTTGTCGAGTGAATCTCATTGTAAGAAACTTAGACTATACAAATGAGCGAAAAGAATCATTTCATGCGTTTTAACAAGGAATAGTAAAAAACATAAAGTACGCAAATATAAAGAAACTTTTTAGCGCGGCCGTGCGTAATTCATCTTTCATACGGTCATCTTTGACTCGCTCAGACGCATATCGATCTGCTCGCCGTGATACGTCCAAGAGCCGAATGTCATTGTGCAGATCTGCGTGTCGAAAGGCCATAGGTGAAGATCCAGCTCGCAGAGGCCGACGTATTGCGCGGGCGGCACCCACAGCACTCGACCATCATGGTAAATGATGCACCCCGTGTCGCCGTAATGTTCAATGGTGCTCGCGGTGCCGCTAAGCGAACAAAATTGAAGAAGAATCATATCAGTGCGATCATTCGATAGATATTTCGAGAAGAAATTTGCCTTAGAGCGAAAAAATTAAATCTTAAGGCGGACAGCGATCGTACCTATGATATAACATGATGTCTGGTTGCCACACCTCGTGATTGCCTACGTGAATATGTTGGAGGTTACCGTACTTGAAGGGATCCCATTTAAGTTTCTCGTCCATCCACGCCTGGATGTTATAATGGAAGATGACGGTAACGGTAATGACGATAACGAATAAATATTAAATGTTACAATTACGTCGCGTTTAAACGCCATTATTGAGCGCGATTAACGAGATGACCGATAACGATGTTGTTGTATCACATATTTCAGAGATTTTAATATAAGTAGAACATTTTAATATAAATAGAGATAGATAGAATTACTTATTTTAATATTCTTATATTAACGTATTGTAGATCGTATGTATATTTTTGTGTGTTTAGTGAACTAACAAAAAATAAAATAAAAAGGTTATTAAAGCCGGTTTTAAATTTCACTCGGTAATAGAGGAAATTCTCAAATAAAAATTAGCTTCTCGTAACGTGTTAATATGTTTGATGTATATCGTGCTAATTTAGCCGAAAACGTTACATAAATTTGGCGAACATTTCATTTTTACGCGGCAATATCACAAATCGTTCTAAGGAGAGAATTATATATAGAATATAACAAGAGAGTAAAATATACACTCACATGGGAAGCCCAACCGTTGATGGTGACCGAAGACTTGAATTCGTCCTGAAAAATTGGGGAAGGCCGATTGTAGATTCGCGAAGGTCTCTCGTACGTGTCTAATATATCGCATACTTGCCACATCGACATAAAGGATCGCGATGTCGAAGCTAACCACTGTGGTGTTATAGTGTTGCATCGGTCGCGAGAACTTGTCATATTTCACGAACAAATCTTGTTTCAACCGATCGGTCCATGTCTCGTTCCACATAGGGGACTCTATAAATCACCGAGAGCCAAAGTCGGAAACTATAATCTTATTAATTACAACGACCTATAACGATTGAAGTGAAATACACCGATTCGCGTCTCGCCCGTCGTTTATCGCTCGCGAAATGAGTGACACGATAGATTATCACGATAATAATTTTTCATTCGGAAATATCGCAATTCCTTTTAATTATACATTTCATTCGAATCTTCCTTTTCTCTCCGAAATTTAAAACTCAAGCTGTTTCAACATTCACAGCTTTAATAACGGATTTTCCAACTGGTTAAGAATTGATTTCTTTTTTGATAAAAATCAGACAAATTAATCGTCTCGAGTTCGTCTAACTTTCAATATTATATAATTTTATGATACTGGATATTATATTGACATATCTTCTATTTTCCTAAAGCGGTAAACATTTCTTGCTGGTCAAGAGTTCAGAAACCGTTGATATAGTTGAAACTTTGACATTTTCTCCAGGAAAATATTAATTCGTGTCAAGTTATCTGTTTAACTTGAAATATACGAGAAATTCGAGAGAACATGGCTGAAATGAGCAGCTAACGTAATGTCATTGTTATTTTGCAAATACATAACATTGTTGATTGTGAATAGTTCGTGTGCATTCTAAAATACTGGCACTCATTCATTCAGTTGATTTGCGTTGAATGATAGTACAAGTGGATAAATGACGACAATCTGTAGTCGCTGGTAAATAAGGAAGTATGAACGTCCGTTGACAGAGAATATCTCAATTGTTGCGAGCGGTATTGCTTTTTCGTATAATTCGAACAAAATTCAGATTTTGATATTATGGTTGAGTGCGCATGATAGATAGAAATAGTAAAAAAAATGTCCCAATTAGAGAAATAACTGCGAAAAGATAAGTTCCGTATTTTGACGAAAAATTTACGAGGCAAAATCCCACGATGTTCTCGAGTGAAAATAGCAAAAATTTACAATAGATTTTTCAAGCATCACCAAAGCTCTTGAAATCGCCCGGTCTTAGAATGCTACATCCTCCTCATTTACATTTACGCTCGGTGTCTTGGCGTCTGAGATCTGTTAAATCAAGGAGAGCAATCATCAAGTGACGAAATATGACGAAAATGTCACGGCGCGTTTGTATATAAAAACTAGTAATGGGCGATCTTTTAGAAAAAAATCGACTTTTTAATCGATCCTGAATCAGAATAAGACTAGAATCGATTTACTAAAATCGGACTGAAAAATCTATTTCTTAAAAATTAGCAAATAAAATCGCATATAATGAGCATTTAAACATAACTTTAAACATAACATCAAATTAATTTGCCGTATTTATACGAGACTGATTCAATCCACACATCCAAGTATGTTTTCAGAAGAATGAAGATGAAAATTTTATATATGATATGAAAATAAAGATAGTATAGATGTTTTTTATCACAACAAATCAGGATGTCAAGAATGATTAATTTTCTTTTTACTTCCAACTGCTGCTGAACGAAGGTTGATATAAACGAGAGAATATGCGTTTATTAATGTTGCATCTTTTATCACGTATGTTTGCAATAACTGTAATGTGATTCGAAGTCAAGTTTCTCATATAAGCTTCCTATGTATTAAAGTTTAGAGTATAAGGTGATTCATAAATGCATATCAATATTTCAAGGGATAAATCTATATACACTAAAATAAATAAAAAATGTCATATGAATATATGTCCCACATACCTTAGTTTTCGAGTTATAGATGATTAAAGAAAATGTTCGAAACACTCGCCTCGTGCGTCAACAGATGCTATTGTATGCTTTAGCATTGAGTTCCGCACTTGCTCGAAAATACCAGGTATTTTTCGAATAGTCTCAAATCCATTTTATATCCTTTCTCGCAGATCGTGCACATTATCCACTTGCGTTGAATACACATTACATTTTAAATGGCCTCAAAAATAAAAATCTAATGAATTGAGATGCCTGATTTATATCGATGGATATTGTTTGTAAACATTAAATAAAGTCAAGATATGCTAATGCGTGCAATAGCGTGTATTGACGCACAAGGCAGACACTTCGAACATTTTCTTTCATCATTCATAACTCGAAAATTAAGATATGTAGGACATATATTCATATGACGTTTTTTATTTATTTTAGTGTGTACATTTATCCCTTAAATATTGACATGCATTTATGAATTACCCTGTATAAAAGAATCATTAATAATTGAAACCTTTACGTCCTGCATGCAGAAGTTATAAATGAAATATCAGCCTTGAGTTGAAACAGTAACTAAGATTATGATTGGCTGATATTCTAGATCCTTGATAATAACTTTTGCTTATAACGAAATTTATCATCACTTATACAGTCCACTGAAATAAGCATGTAAAATAATATCTTAATTGTATCAGATGTTGATTCTAGAATGAGTTTTTCAATTTTATTTATTAAACGAAACAATATTGATGAATAAAGCATATTAAAGGATTGAAAATCGACTCGTTACTTCGCTACTGGAAGAATTGATTCGTACAAAAATCGAAGATTATAAAGTAAAGATTCATTAAAAAGAATCGACTTTTGGAGAGAAAAGATCAATTTTCTAAAAATAAAATCGAGATCGCCCCAATAAAAATACTGCAGCGTTAATTATCTCAAGGATATAATGCTATTACTTCAAGTATAACCTCTCGCTCTTGCTTGCCCATATTACGAAGTAACATCTCTTTCCCTGTTCGCTTTCTCGCCCCAGATGTTGCTATTTGTTTTTATGATAACGTGATTAACGACTCGTTCTCGCTTTTTCTTGCCGCTGCTCCTTTTATCTCCCTTTATCTCCATGAATTTTCGTGCGAAGCTTTCGTCTTCGAACATTCGTCTTTCGTCTTCTCATCGGAAGGAGAGGAGGGACGGGCACACCTTGGCGACTCGGAGTGTCACAACGAGAGTTGTATACACGTACGAGGATGACCGCGTACATGGTCGCGAAATTGACCTCGCGGTTGCGCGCCGTGCGACAAGATCTGCATCTCGGGATCTCGCGGGAATTTTCAGAGTATCTTTCGCGTGCTCTCTCTCTCTCTCTCCCTCCTTTCGTTTTATCACTTACTTTCCGGCGTGCTTCTTGCATGCACCGCGAAGCAGAAGAGGAAAGTGAGCACTTTGCAGATGACATTAGATGGCCACATCGCGTGGGCTGAAGTGCGAACTGTCGTCGAGTTGACACTGACTACGTGAGAAGCACGGCCAGGATCTATCGACCGCGGAGAAGAGCGGCAAGAAGGGGATGCCATAGATTTAAGTAGTTAACAACCTGTTGAATAGACATTTCGTCGCCTACCGCTGATCAATGAAACGCAATGACTTTGACCTCTTTACACCACCGGAGAGAGAGATACTCCTATATTATTTAGACCGAACTCTTTCAATTGCGCGCGTGACTGCGTGACGGTATCGAGACGTAATTATGGTGGGCGATAATGATAATCTGCGCGGTTTGCTGTTGGAAAATTCTTCGTAAATTATTTATCCATTTTCCAAAATTATTCAGTTTTTCTTTTTTATTATTGTTATTATTACGACTGCGTCTTAGTGCGTTTCACTGCTAATTAACCACCAAAAAGGATAAAAAATTAAGAACGTCACCGGATACAACGGGTTGTCACAAACACAGGACGTAACAATATAATCATAGTGATCTTCCAACCTGAGTTTACTATCAATAATTATTCTAAGATATTTTATATCTTCTATACGGTCTATAATATCTCCATCTAAGCATTTTAAAGTAATATTTCCTTTCAGCTTTTATTTAAACTTTTATCATATATTTTGTTTTATTCATATTTAGTTTTAACTTATTCACATTCATTAATTTTTTTACTATAGTAAGTACCACATTCATTTTCATCTCCAATTTCTCACAGTTTTTACCTATTACATATTATATTGTATCATCCGCAAACATTTTTATTTTGCACTCTTCGGAACAAATTTTAACTATATCATTTATATTCTGTATATAATGTATGTAATAAATAACAGGAGTCCTAGCATTGAACACTGCGAAATTCCATATTCAGTAGCAATTACTTTCGACTATTTATTATTAAATTTAACTTGTTGTGTTCTGTTACTTATAAGGGAACAGTCGGAATAGTATCTCATCGATTTTGATGGACCTTGGATATGTTGTAGAGCATCAAAAAATAAAAGATCTATATTTTTTTAGCGGCGTATCTCGACGATTAGGGATTAAAAAATCCCTTGAAAAAAACGAATTTGTTCATTTTTAGCAAATATCTTCTAAAGTACGAAGTATATGAAAAATGTCTCGTACAGAAGTTTTATAGTATTTTATATTCTTTGCAACGATGTATTCAATTTTAAAAAATGTCAAATATTTTAATCCTTCCCCCTCCCCCCTCCACTTGTTACTTTCGCAAATTTTGTATTGTATTTCCTGTATTACCGACTATCGTTACCCCCTCCAGCGATCGATATTCCTCCAGTGGTCGACACTCTTCCAGCGAACGGTAAACGGATCACCCCAGCGGCCCACAGCACCCGTTCGATCGCCCTCAGCGATCAATTCCCACTTACCTGCACTCGTCTGCCTGGTTCGCGACGACCCGCCCTCCCCTCCTTCCGTGCAAATAAACGGGGCTCCGCACGATAAAACGGCTGACAAATAATAAAAAAGGCGGTAAAGAAACAGCTGACATACGGTAAAGAACGGCAAAGAAATGGTTGATGAACGGTAAAGAACGGCAAAAAAACGGTTGACAAACGGTAAAAGACGACTACCAAACGGTAACTACGTTTTTGAATGTTCTTTAACACGTTCCACGCTAAGCTGTTTTTGTTCAATTTTTCATTCAGGCCATTTAATATTTTGACTGAAGATTGATATATTATTACACAATATTTCATCACATCATCGATCCATAAGTAATTAGCTTGTATATAATAGTTATCATATCGTATACCATCCGCGGTACACGTGGCGTTGCAATCAGTTTTAACTTTTTGGTTAGTAACAAGAACCTGCCGTATTCGAATTTGTTCAGTAAAAAACGAGAGAAATAAAACATTTAACAAAAGAGGGAATAGATAAATATTTGGAGTAAACATTTTTTTCTTTTTCATTTGGAAAACAAGTTCCTTCTATTAACTTTCATTAGTTTATTCTTTCATCTTTTAATTTTTTGTATTGATCCAGTTATGCAATTTTCGATTTTTATCTCTAATGACAGTCAATGCGGAAATACAAGACGCTTTTACTAAATACGTCAGTTGTAAATGTTTGGATATTATATAATATTCAGCAACATAAATCTATATCACTAGTAGAATTCAGAAAACGATTAGTTACTTATTTATGCCACTGTCAGGATAAAAACAACAATTTATCTGTTGAAATCACGACAAAACTTAGGAAACGTCATGAAATTAAAAAGCAAGATATATATATATGATATATATATATATTTATTTATTTATTTATTTATTTATTTATTTATATATTTATATATTTATATATAAGTCTAAGCTTGATACTAGTAATTATTAGTTTTATTCTCATTAATTATTAGTTTCATTCTCAGACAGATGCGACACGCTTTCTCGCGTAAAAATTATGCGTCTTCTAGTTTCCAGCTACTTCACAGTTAATCCAACTTGTGTCCAAATTTTGCAAGGATTAGACATGAAATTGTCGTTCTGATCCTATTATCGCGAGAGCGGGACGTAGTACGTAGTGTGAGGACACATTTCTCTTGATATAGCATATAGCAGTATTGTTATATCCTGCAGTAACGAGTACGAATTACGTGCATTTATGCAACAGTTCGTTTGGTGCCGGCAATGGAGCGACGGCGGCGATCTTTACGTCACTATTAACTTGAATGCGGGCTTATGCAACGGCGCACTGTGTGGCCCAATCTTGTTCTCGAGGGAGAAATTTTTCAAATCAATGAGCATCACAACCGATATGTATATATAAAATTAATCTCGGTTTCTGTGGTGTGTAAGTAAAATGGATAAAACTAAGTAAAAAAGTCATATGCTATTTTCCAAAATTTGCAATAGTTAATGAGGAATTAATTATTTTGTCTGAACTAATGAGCACATGGGAAGGAGTAGGTTCGACTTTATATCAAGAAAAATGGCTTACTTCTAAAGATCTCCTAATTATGATGAGTATCGATTGATAGCGGGAGGCGCGTTTCTTTACGACACACAGCCTTGTGCCTTGTCACGTGCCGCTTACTGCTTGTTGCGTTACTCCGCTTTTAAAAATCAGTTGGTGCTTATTATTGCTAGAAAATCTTCAAAAGTAAGCCATTTTTCTTTCTACAACAACCGGTCTACTTGTTTCCGTGCGTTCATTAGTTCATAACAAAATAATTAATTCCTCAGTAACTATTGTCAATTTTGTAAAATGGCACATGACTTTTCTGCTCAGTTTCACTCGTTCTACTTGCACATCACGGGAACTGAGATTAGTTTGGGACATCCTGTTTGTTATTGATTATATTCTTTTCTCATTACACACGCGCGTCACTCTTATAAACATGCAGAGAAACACAGATTTAACTCATGAAAAGCTACATGTTTTCAATGGCTCATTCGCAGTCCCAAAAATACCAGTGATTTGATGTTTTTGTTAACTCTTTATTGGCACATTTATTTTGTATTGCTTTATTTAGCGCAAAGTTCCTGCAAGACTTAATAACTTTTCCATAATATATCTTCATTTAAATATCTATAAATGTGCTTATCCATACAGTGTACAGATATTATAGTATATTTGATTGTATTAAATTTAAAAAGTTTTTCACAATCAATATTTTTAAAATAGATAATTTAACATATATAACAGGAGATAATATATTATTTTGATTTTATACAGAAGTAAAAAATTTACCATGCTTTAAGAAAATAATTCTATGTTTACATATTCTATATTTATATACAATAATTTAAGATTTAACAATTATCGCCCTTACAGAAAAGTATTACTGGTAATTACTGAAAAAAATATTAATTAGTCACTGGTCAATACTTCAATGATTTTTTGACGAATTACTGTAGGAATTAATTATTGCGATTGCAAAATATTGTTTACACAATTTATAAACAAAATTATTATAAACAAAATTATTTTAACGCAAACGAGGTGAAACAAATTCATATTAGATCATTTTACTTTAGAAAAGTGGCACTTTTCAATTTTTGCATTTTTTCATCTCATAATGTGCCCTTCTGTGATTTCAATCCTGAAGCGGTCACCTATCCATATCCCAACAGAAACTTCTGATACCAATGTGCCCTGACGGTATCTTGAGAGGCTATGCTTATAATAATATTTTTATATAATATAATAAACGAGGTGTGTCCTAAAAGTAATGAAAATGATTGAAAAAAAAATTTTTTTATTAATAATAAATTCAATTACAGTTAATTTTCTACAAAATAGGCTCCTTGTGAGGGAATACAGCGATTCCAGCGTTGCCGCCACTCTTCATAGCAATGGAGGAAGTCTTTACATGAGATATTGTTCAAAACCCTTGTCATAGCTGACTAGACGTTTTCAACTGTCCCAAAATGATGTACTTTGAGATGGGTTTTGAGCTTAGGAAATAAAAAGAAATCGCATGGAGTTAAGTCAGAGCTGTATGGTGGATGGGGAAGCGTCGGAATATTCTTTTGAGCTAAAAATTCTCTCACAGCTAATGATGTGTGACTTTTTCCCACACCCAATATAAATATTTTATATTAGATGCTTGAATTAATTTTTGCTGTTAACCGATAGAGGTGAGTAGTTGTGTTATTTCAACATGGCCGAAAGTGATGACTGCTGATATATATGAAAGTACTGTCAATAGACTTTAATAATCAGTGTGCGACATTAGATCGTAGTGTAAAGAACACAGTTTCATATTACATTGAAGATGTCGGGTTTTGTACCAAAAAAAGAATTAATTATTTGACCGGGGGGTAACAGCTCATAGTGCTGTTGAACGATTCCCTTCCAATCCTTTCCAATCCCACCACACACACAACATCACCTTCATCGTCGTCAATCCAAGTTTTGCGGGAAGCATTACTTTTCTGCTTTCATATCAAGAAATTTGCTGCTGAAATTAATCGTTTGTTAGTGGAGGCTTATGGGGAGCATGCTCTATCTGAAACAATTTGCAGAGATTGGTTTAGACGATTCAAAGATAACGATTTTGACGAGAATAACAAAGAGCTAGTCAGCCGAAAAAGTTTGAAGATGGAGAATTTGAGATATTACTGAAGATTCAAGATTCTGATTGTCGGAAACACTAAATGTCAATAAGTCAACTGTTAGTAAATGTTTAAAACGTGGGAATGATCCAGAAGCTAGGAACCTGGGTCCCATATGAATTGAGAAAAAGAGACATTTAATGAAACGTTTAACCATTTATAAATTGCTGCTTCAAAGACAAAAACGGAATTGGTTTTTGCATCTAATTGTGACTGACAATGAAAAGTGGATTCGTTACGATAATCCTAAACGCAAGAAATTATGGTTGCGGGCAAACCATGAACATCAACGCCAAAACAGAATATTCATGGAAAGCAGGTCATGCTGTGTATTTGGTGAGGTCAAATCGTATGTAGTGTTCTATGAGCTGCTGCAAACGAGTCAAATCGTCAATGCTACCAACGACAATTACTCGATATGAATCGAGCACTCAAAGAAAAACGCCCGCAATATGCCAAAAGACATGATAAAATTATTCTTCTCCATAACAATGCCAGACCATATGTTGCAATACCAGTGAAGGAACTCTTGGAGGCACTTGGATGGGATGTCTTACTTCACCCGCCCTTTTCGCCAGACGTTGCTTTTTCAGATTACCGTTTGTTTCGGTCGATGCAGCACAGCCTTTCTGAGCAGCACTTCAGTTCTTTAGAATATATCAAAAAATGGCTCGATGACTGGATCGCCTCGAAAGAACTTGAATTTTTTACCGCGAAATCCACGTGTTACCCGAAAGGTGGGAAAAGATTATAGCTTCCGAAAGGCAATACTTTGAATAAGATATACTGTATTATTCTTTTGAAATAAACACGAGTTTTTTATAGCAAAAAACAGCGAGAATTAATTCAAGCACCTAACAGTTAAAAAAAATTATAATTAATATAATAAATACTAATTTATATGATATAATTACTATCAAATCGTATTATGTTTGTATATATGTGCGTGCATACGTGTGAGTGTGCGCGCGCTCGCGTGTGCGTATGTTACTGCATTGTTCGACAAAGTGGATTATATCACATGTTTTACTTTTCACTCAACTTCTCTCGTTTACTAAATAGTCATCTGTATAAGTTTAAAGAAAAAGTAAGTTTTGTTAAAACGAAATTCTCATAAATTGTGGGCGTTTCACATAATGTGCACAGTGAGACAAAATTCGAACTTCGGGACGTATCTTTCACGAAATCTCACATTATGTAGCGTGCTGCAATAGCACTTCTTTTGACGTGCCTGGTCGTCACTCGAGAGCTGAAATTGACATAAATCGAACAGCTAATCTCGTAACTCGTTCAACAGCCGCGACCATCAATGCAATCTCACCCCCGTGAATAATGCGATGTAAAATACTACCTCTCGATTTTCTGAATGTTACGTCGTATCCCGGAAAGAGATAGCAGAGTCGCGTAAACTCGAATAGAGTCGTGAGTAAACGGAGAGACACACGCGTTCTACCTGTTGCATTTCATCCGGCATTCATGAATAAGTTGAAGTGGCGCGTTTGTATGTACGCGACGCGAAAATACCGAGGTATCATCATTGCTTTTCTTCGCGAAGCGCGGTATGATCGAAGAAGAGAGGAAGAAATAAAGCACAGGAAAGAAAGAAAGAAAGAGAGAGAAGGAGGGAGAGAGAGAGAAGAAAGTCTCGGCGTTCGGCGACGACGACAATGCCGTCCGCGACGGGGAGGACTCGTGTTCACCCCGATGATTATTATTTACCGAGGATCATAAATAATAAAGGAGATTACGTAGGTTGGTAGTAGTCGGCAGTGGAGGTGTAATTGAATCAAAATAATGTAGAGGTATCGTGTTGTACGCTGCGGCCAATCATAACTCAGGTGAGACCATCTCCTCCGCCGCCGGCCGACGAGAGGATCAGCGTGGGGGTATGCGCACCGAGAGCGAAGGAGAGAGAGTGGCTCCTATATAAAGGGTGTTTTCTCCAACCCTGGACACCTATTCCTCCACCAACCACCACCAACAACAACACGTCGCTAAACACCGTCGCGTCACATTATCGTGTGCGGTGCTCTCCACTTTACGGCGCTCACATCCGCGTCCGTTTGTCGCACTGATTTCTTGCGCGCCAACGAGCCAGAGATCCACAGCAGCATGGTGAGTGCTTCGTTATCGTTATCGCGAGTGAGTGAGTTTCTTCGATTCCACGTCCCGATGTCACGCGACCGCGATGACCGTTCGGTGAGTCGAAACCGGAATCGAATGTTTTTTGAACTATTATTTCCATTTCATTTTAGACGGGATGGAATGTTGTCGAGGATTAAGAAATAACAATTCTCTAGCAATTTTTCCTCAGGTCGAAAACTTGTAAATAAAGTGGACATTTTTCTACACATTTTTCTACACAAATATTTTTAATTTAGAACATTTACACTTTTCAAGAGTTAACATTAGAGGAGAAAATTCATGATTCCTGGGGGTAAAAGAGAGAAGAGAGCGGAAAGGATATATTTTCTAATTTGAAAACATGCGAAATTGTTCACTCTTTACGTTTCCGCTTTAGAGATGAATTACGTGACCGCTAGTTCTGTTTCTTTTGAATAACAAATATATAACTTCGAGCGGAATTATTCATTTTTCATTTTCAGCTCATCCTGACAGAGGAGGAAGGTTGATTGTATATTTTTACTAATTTTCCTTATCTATCATACTTTCATCTCGTACGAATAAATACGCGCGATTACTTATGCGCAAAATGAAAATACGATATTCCTATGACACCGTTTGTTGCCATTTGATACGAAATTATTTGTCGCGCAACCTCATATAAGATATATTGCATTTTTATTATAGTAAAAGTTACCTAATCAAATAAGAGTTCACTTTTGTAATTGTCACTATGTTTGTCAATTCACATCTACCTCCGGACTCCGCGTGAACTTCTCATGAATCACTGAACGTTTAAAGTAGATTTAAATATATGGAGAATGATATTATTCAAAATTTGAATTGATTAGTTAATATCTTGAATTGGCGTACCAAATTACTTGTTTTTAAAAAGATCATATACAGCTATGAAAGCGAACTCTATTTTTTGAATATTATAGAAAATATATTACATGCATATATAAAAGCTGAAAAATATTAAGATTTTAATTAAATTTTCGTTTCTCGCAATTAGCTCTCAAAACAAAAAAGTTCCACATTTTCCTATTTCAAAAAATTATATTAATTACTAAATCACCAAGTTCACATGAAATTTTTCACGTTTCTATTCTTGAGATAAATTACTTGATCGTTGCTTTGGTATCGAAAATTCATCTTTATATTTGACATACGCAGATTTCTCTTCGTGTTGATCCAACGAAGAAAATGCATTTGCGGTTTTGAAGATCGTGATGGGCACAATCAGGAGCGTGAACGGTTTTATTCACACATTAGTAACTATTTATAGTAATAAGAGTTTGTCATCGGTTTTCGCGATAATATGGTTGTCGCCTTTTTTCACGCGAGTTATTTTTCTCTCATAATGTTACAATATATATCCAGCGATAGCTTCGGTTAAGTCGACTTTTCAGTTAACTGCTTGGACCCATTTTTTCCCTCGATATTAAGGGTGAACATAGCAACGAGCTCGTTGCTTTTCGGGTGATAAGTGATTGGTGTTGATTTTATTTCACTCAATTTTCCCGGGCGAGACTTATTGCGGTTCTCCCTTATTTTTCTTTTGATATCAATCCTGCACTCGCGGCAAGTGCGTTATCTCATTTGCTGGAAAATATTTAGTAACAATGTTAAATTGTTATACTCTATTACGTCGAGAAAATGGCGAGGTGAAATAACGTTTGTCTTCATTCTTTATTTAAAATATAATAACAGTCGCGAAAAGATAAAAAATGTTTCCAAAAGAAGGAAAGAAATCTTTTATGATATCAGTTAAAATCTCATGCTAATTATCTAATTCTTACGATAATCTCTCTATCTCAAGTATTATTATTCATTCTTATTATTTAGTAAATAACATTTCAAAATTAAAATCTACTTAATGTAACTCTAAGAGATTATGAAATACATTAAAAACATTATCGAACATCTTATTTCACAGTATGTTTAAATGATTGTGTTAAACTTCTCATGAAGTCTCCGATATCGAGACATGAATAAACATTTCCATTTACTTAGGCCCAAAGTGCTAATAAATTAGAACAGTCAATTTATCCAATTTCAAAAAATGGAATTCACCATATAAGGAGCAAAAGTCGGATTTTCGATATCGGCACATTACAGATTTATCGTAATTAACAATCCAATAAATATTGAGTAAGAGTAACGTTAAATTAATATTATAATTCCCGATTCAACAATGTAAGATTGCGTTCGGTCGCACACGCATTTTCTGTCTTTATTGTTTATTACATTGCTAAAAGGAGGTAAAATAATGCTTACAGCAGGTGAGCGCCAAAAGCGAATGCAGCCCAAATTTATGTGTTACGTATATGTGTTACGTATATGTGTTATATTACTCTTATTGTGAGAAATGGGAAGTGGGAAATTGTAATTTCCTTCCTTAATTAATTTAATCGAGCGTTAATAATTTATGTCATTATTAGCGAGCGTTAATTATTTATGTAATTATTAGCGAATCTTTACATGGAAACCGACTTTTCAAGGTCGAATTCGAAGTAGTAATTGAAAGGATCGCTGGTTAATCTTCGGCGCTTTAGGAACAGGATATCCTATCTAAATTTGATGACCCGACTACGTTTAACAGCTCGGATATTAATTTTATTATCCGAACGTACGAATCGTACGAGGCGAAAACGAATTTTCTAAATTTCTTAAAGTGAATTTTCATTCAAAAAGTAAAATGACTACCAAGTTATTCATGTTCAAGTAATTTTTCATTCGTATATAGATTCGAATAGAATTCTCTATTCTGAATGATTGAGAGAATATTTCCATTCGAAATTCGAATCTGATGTACGAAAGACTCCATTAATGCAATCCAATTTCATAGACAAAGTGACGATGAACATTTCTAATCGGGTGCATTATTTCTGAATTTTTGGATATCATCATTGTTGTTTTGGAGCATAGTTGTCGATTCATCGAATAATGAACTATCCTGATGTACGAATATTAGAATATATTGCGCCTGAGAAATATTCGATGTCACTATGCCTAGAAAATGGAATTACATTAATGGAGCCTTTTCTACCTCACCGTCGTGCGATTTATATAAAGAAAAAGAACATATTTATTCCAACCGATTAAAACATTCATTTATATTAAGTTAGAATCCACTCTAAACTTGAGTGAAACATTTACTTTTGCGATTTCGAATGATGGTATTTTCACTAACACTTCGAGGGAAAATCCACGACCCTTCATCTGTTTTGAATAAAATTCTACTTCAAGAAATTTAGAGGGAAGGTTTGCTGATCAAGAGAGGTTGGAATTCATCCGACTATCTGTTCGCGTTAATTTCCTTTTTTTCCCTTAAAATGCGGCTTCTTAGGTTTGTTCTACAATACGCTGTATGTCGGAGTCAGATATTAGAATGCAACCGATGGGGAGAACTCATTTTCAAAAAATAAATTCTCCCATTAGGCTATGTCCGATATCCAACTCCGAAATACGGCATATTATAAAATAGGCCTTAACGAAAAATACGTATTCGTGGCGAGTTTGTGGGCGATGTTCGTGACCATTATGAAGGGCAGTCGCGTATACAGGAGTTAATTAAAGTAATGTTAGGCGACGCATTAATCTTGCTTGGTTCGCCGTGATATTGCTAAACAGGATATTAATATCGGGTAATAATGCGCCAATATAATTTATTGTGACGCGACGTGACGCAACGCGATGAGGCACTACACGGAACACGTCGTTTCTGTTGCATCCCGGTAATCCTAGCTGATCCTGACAAATCAATTACGCATTGTCGCTGTGAAGTCATTTATTACTTAGTGACTTTGCGACAACCATGGTCACGCGACGCGCGAGAAGAGATCACAAACATAAATCTGTAACATCATAGTCAAGCTCAATAATTATAAATCCTTGCGTAACGCAAGATATATTGGATTGTTATATACGTTTGTCGGGATTTTAATGAAAATTTCAAAGCCATACTCAGATATAACTTTATTTTTTCATTTTTTTCAATGACCCTCTGCCGTCGAAAAGGTCAATACATTAATTAGTAAGTTTTAATTTGTTACACATCTTTTCTCTGACTCGAACGATGGAATTGTCAGACTAACATTGAAAGTATAGATCAATCAATTCAATCCAATTGAGAAAATCGAACAAAAAAGGTGTGGGAGGAACTATACTAATCTTTGACATAAAAGTCATTCATTTTTCCTTTGATGGACTATAGAACATGTTTGAAGTCCAATAAATTGAATTCGAATTTAATCCTTTTTTAAAAATTGTCAGAAGATATATTCTTTATTGGATGTCAAATGCTATTTATATAGAGAAAAATGAATATATATAGTTAGGAAAGTTACTTTTGAAAAATAACGCATTATTTTGTTTTATTATTTACAAATAATTGAGAAAAGTAACTCCTGTTAATTCTCTTAATTTTTTGGAGTCAAATTTCGCTAGAAAAGTAGAATGACAGCCGAAACATTGACGGATTTTTATTTGTATAGCGTGAATTCTCCTGAGTTGTCAAATGAATATTCTTTACTCGAAACTGAAAAGTGAATCTGATGTATTCTATTGCCATAGGAACAAATTCACACTAATCGATTGAAACATTCACTTATATAAAGTCAAAAATTATTCTAAGCTTAAGTAAAGTATTCATTCTTGTGATTTTGAATATTTTTATTACCATCAAAATAATATTTTAACTTTTGAGCAAAAATGCTGCTACTTTTCATGTGTTTTAAGTGAAGTTCAACTTTAAAAAATTTTAAAGAATTTACTTTCACTTTAGAGAATATTGTTATTGTTATTTAAGACGTAACGTTTCATTACAGTTTCCATTACTTTTCCACCAAGGCTTTGAAGACTTTTTTCTTTAGGATATATTTGTGCCCGTTTCATATATATTACCGTTATATATATATATATATATATATATTACCGGCAAGTACGAGCGTGGCGCAGCAGACAGCGCACTGGTCTACTGTGCTTAGTGGTCCCAGGTTCGATCCCGATAAAAACCAAAAATATTTTCGCTCGTGTCTCCTCTCGAAAAGAAGTGGCAACCTATCGAGAGAGAGTTATCTTTTGTCATTTGAACGCCTCTCTAAAAATTTGCCGTTCGGAACCGGCGTTAAACTGTAGGGCCCATATGCCTGTGTATAATCAGCGTGCGCACCACAGGTATATGAGAGAGGTCACCACGCTTCTGCAAAAGAGGCACAGGACTTAAGAAGAATAATTACCATTAATCGTTTCCAGCAAAAACACTAAGTAACAGAGAAATTATAATTAACAGTTATGTTATTGGTGTTTTCTGGGTTACTAATGAAAAATATAACGTTATTACTAAATCATTACTGAAAAATGTAACTCATAATGGTAATGGCCTCACAAGTAACGCGTTACTTCCCTGCAACCATGCGTAGATCACACTCTGGACCCTTCAAATGATGGCATTCTTTTGCAATTGGGCGCTCGTGTCCTCGTCGATCTTGACACCACTCAAAGACGACAGTAGTCTTCAGATCTTCAAGGACCCGCCGAACGAGTTCGAATACGTGTTGAAGAGACACGGCGTCGAGGAGAGTAGCGTCAACGGTAAGGACACCGACTCCAAAGAAAGACGTAGCAGTTCCTCCGGCTTCATCAGGTTCGGACGTGGTCAAGCTGCGTACGAGAATTTCGTATCGGACGGTGAGGCCGATTCAAAGGTCAGCAGGCATCCACGATGGAAACCGTCGGACGTCATTATCAGGTTCGGCCGGTCCAGTTTCAAGCGTGGGAGGAACGACGCAAATTTCATTAGGTAACTTATTCGTCGATGCAACTCGAATTCTGATAACGTCGGGGCGTAACATCGATATATAAATATTTAGACGGAGCATTCCGCGAAAAAAAGATTTAATTAGCAGAGGTCTTCTTCTTCTTTATAGCTTTATAGCCCTTGAAGATTCTTGGCTTTATCTAAGAGATCTTTCCAGCCTTTCCTATCTAACACGAGCCTTCTCCCTCCAATGTTCTTATTCCTAATATCTACATGTCTGCTTCCACCGCGTCCAAGAAACGCTTTTTGGATCTTCCGCGTTGCCTTTGTTCTATTGGTTTCTTGAACATTGACTTTCGTGATGAGTCTTCAGCCTTCATCCTTATAACATGCCCCACCTATCTTAACCTAATTTTAATGGTTTGAATTTTTATAATGTTCGGTTCCTTATAAAGTCGCTCAAAATTATAGCGTTCGAACGGTTTAGGCAATGATGTCAGATCTCCGCGTCAGGAATATCGCTGCAATATCGACGGGTAGCTTTTCACAAAAAATAGCAGGTATCTACCGCGATGAGCTCGTATGCAATATTCGCGACGTATATGGTAAACAAGAACATAGGTATACGCAGGTGAGCGCGCGTATGAAAGTATTCCGAGTGGCCGCGAAATTGTGATTTATTATTCGTCGTAAAATTGTCAAGAAGAAAAGACATGCGGAAAAAGAAAACTAACGCATGTGAGCGCTCGCGTACAACGCACGTACGAATATAGAAGCTCTCGAGCGCGACACTTAAGTATCATGTCTCACAATCAGATGAGACTTTCAAGAAGGGAAATGGCCGGTGAAGCTATACTATAAGCACTGATGTACCAAAGACTTATCTCAGCCCATTTTTGCTTTGTCTCTTACGCCACGAGACATGATCATTTGTTTAGATTATAGCATTTCCAATTTAATGCATTATTTCGTTTTCCTCTGAATTACGTAACGACACATTTGTTGAGTAGATGTACTCTTACTTACTTGAATGATATACCAAAAATGAAGATACGTACAAATATAAAGCATGTCCCATTATTGGTACTCCTGACGGGAAGGGACCGCTTCTATACGAGAGAAGTCGGAAGAAATATCGGATAAAATTATCTTTGCACGGAAAGCTTTGCGTTAGACGAGATTGAATTTGAAAGTTGTAAGGTCAATAATTCTTTGTGACGATAACGTAACGACTGAAAGACTTTTCGAAATGACTCTAGATATAAATATAGAATAAGAAAAGAGTAATTTTGTATGAAAATATTAGTTTGATTGTCTATTTGAATCATATGATTTAGGCATCATTTTCTTTAACGACCGCGAATAAGAACACACATGATGTATCTATAAGTTATAATATTTTGTTATATAATTTTAGTATATTAACTAAGTAAAACTTTTTTTTTATATGTTAGTTTATAACGAGAAGCTATAAATTATGAGAGGAGTATTCTTATTTAAACTAATTACAGAGGTTAATCTTTTGAACTATCTTTTTTCTTATTCGCTTCGTTTTTTCCAAGTAATATGTGACTGCTACAAATCCATTTCCTCCAAATATCCGTGCAAACGAGATTTTTGATATATATCAAACTTACTAATGCTTCTCTGTTTATATCTAAAATTTAAAAATTTTAAGATGTTCATATTTGCATTCTTCAATTTTTTAATAGCGTACGATGGATATATCTGTCGTATAAAAATACTTTTCTGTTACATTCGCCGCGTATTTCTGTCATTTTTCATTTGTATACAACATATTTACACGGCGCGCCAGTCACGCGTACTTTCACTCTCTCACGTGTGCCCTTGTAGCCGCAACCCAGCATAATGTTTTGTATATAAGTGCAACATTTCGTACATTAAATTTTTTAGTTTTGAGTGGAAATATTCAATCGACGTTTCAGAGTAGAGAATTTACTCTATTCTAGTGAAAAGTCATTCGAATCTAAGTAACTCAACCACATTCTATTTTGTGAGCGAAATTTCATTTCAAGAAATTTAGAGAGTACTGTCATCAGCGGTCTAATTAGATTTGTCAGTAAATTAGTTTTTTGAGATTTTTAATTTACAAATAGTTCCTCAATTTTCTAGTAAAAGTGTTAATTTCCGTTTTATCTATCTTTTACGTTCCGTTTTATCTAGCCTTTACGGTCACTTTTACTTTTTCCCTTTCTCTCTCATTTTTTTTGTCAGGCAAGATAAGTGAATCATTTTTGGTATTTTGAAATTTGAAACAGGTTTGGTCGTAACGCGCACATACCAGTTGTGCCAGCCGATCTCGATCTATCTGCGGTTTGTTCAGTGCTGATGTCGAGCAGCATGATCAGCGATGCGGAACTCCACTCGGATGTGTTGAGGTTACTTCGTCTTTGTAACAGTTTGAACAAGATCACTGGCGAAATTAATCTGGACTCCTTCGAGGACCGGATTAATTCGAATCGTCATGAGTAAATGTCCGATGCTGCTGTGCTGTCACTTGCGCCTGTCCGAGCTTCGAAGTCGCAGACTCACCGAGGTTTCGACAACAAATATCAATGGAAATCGTCATCGACGGCACTGCGGTCCAATTAACGAGCCGATTGAACTACGATCAAACTGCATCTGGCTTCGAAATACGACGACTAGAATCGCGTTGTTGTCAGCGCGCCTATACTTAAGCGACCTTGTAGACTTATTAAGTGAGCTTAAATCGATAATTTATTAAGCTGCAACGAATTTCGGCGAGAATTTGTCATGACAAAGTTATACAAAGAAGGGGCATTTATTCACAGAAAGTTGCTTTCTGCTTCTTTTTTCTTCATCGATTTAATGCAAAAGCGAGGTTTATCGATTTCCGAATTCTGCGAATACATTTTCGAATTTCTCCAATCTACGTATCTCCCTTTCTAATTTTTCCGTGGGACGCAAGTTCTTTTCTGGAGCTGTTGCACCTTTTCCGAGGAACGAAAATGAAATCGATCGATTCGTGTTAGATATTGTGTTTTCTTTTTATTTTTAATACGTTGATGAATACTGTCGGTATTCGATTACGGATTCTGTACTTTGCATCACTCGCTTTGCTTAACCAAGTGAACACTCAAAAAGGTTTCAATTAATAAAATTATCGGCAAGCGAAATAAAAAATGCACTACACACACAACAAACGGTTCCAATTAAATATATCCATAATAACATTCCCATGACAACGTTGCAAAGTCGTAATTGATTATTCGTTTGAAATCTCGCTTGCTTTTATTGCTGTAACATCTCAATTAGCGCTCGTGATTTCCGTGGCGGTCGAGAAATTCGAACAGCTCGTACTTGAACGGACTCGAGCTTTTTTGATTCGGAAAACAAACAAAAGCTGATTGTTTTCGCTCTGGCGACAAATGTTATTCTCACTCAATGCTATAATCTCCATAGTCGGCTAAGTCTGCAGTCAAGCCCTCGGGAATCGCAAAAATCTCTTATTCACAGGCGTCCACGTGCATGTTTGTTCTACATCGAAGAAAGTGGAACAAAAAACATACACAGAGAGCAAAATGAAGAAAAGCAGGAATTGTAGCGCATCCGCAAGCCGGCAGCGAATGTCGAGATGCGCGTGTGATATCGGGTATTCCGCGTTGTACATCCACCTGCCTCACTACGTGTTCGGTGTACATATAAATTTTACGATCTGACAGTTTTGAGATACTATCGATATAGTCGCAGATCCGTGTGGTAATCATATGCATTCTCTTTCTTTCTGTCTCTGTTTCTCTGCTTCCTCACTTTCTATGTATCAACTCTTCAGCTCTTCCATGTCTATTAGTGAATTTGATTGGATGCACTAGTACGTATTGTCGCAGGCTAAATCTATCGAATCTATCTTACGAAAACAATTGAATTTATGTGTTTCACATCTGACTTACTAAATTATCCAAATAATAAAATGTTAATAGTAATGACGATAAAAGCAGGGATGAGAAGTAAGGCGTTACTTGTAACACTTTCAAATTACTTTTTCATTAACAACATTAAGTTTTTTTTCACTAGTAACGGTAACATATACAGTATATTATATTATATATTATATTTTCTGGATAATATGATAACAAATATATTGATTACTTTTATTCTTATTTTGCTCACGTAAAATACATGTATGTGAAATGGGCAGCAAGAAATTCTAAAAAAGTTTTCTAGAATTTGATGAAAACAGCGACGGAAATTATAACTCGACCCATATAGTATATTTTATCCTAGAGACGTTTTGCAAACGTCTCTTGAACGTAGGGACATTTTCAGGACGTCTTTACGACATCTATGCTGCATGAGTTACTTTTTTAAATGAACAAGCAACGAGTTATTCTTTGAAAGAAATTTTCCTAACTTTGGGTAAGATAATAATAACTAAATCAATCTACAATTCGCCTTATAGTTGACGGCCGTCTATCAACCGTCTACTGCGGTCGTCTTTTGCGATCGTTTCGCAATCTTATTTAACGGTCACTACAGGACCGCTGCGATTTCTCCAGATTTCTTCCAAAAAATAATCACGGTCAAGTAACCGTTGTTTGTTTTGACCGTGAGTGACAGTATGAGTGCTAACTCAATAAAGAAGTGAATTTAATAGAAACAAATTTTGATCAGATCGTGATTTAACCGTGACCTGACCGATAGTATGAATCGAACTTAAACAAATGATTCATTAGAGCGCAACGGTGCGTTGCGCTAACGCATCCGATCGAATTCCTCGTAAGTGTAACTTTCGTCAAACTTTGATTAATCTAATCAACAATTTAAAATTGTTGTCATTTAAATATTATTTGCTTTATCCTGCTAACACTGGTAGAAATTATGAACTTTTTCATTATTGTCGAACGACAAATTACAAACTTGAAATTGATATTTGCAATTCTTATTATTCATTGATCTATATGTATTGACTTACAAAATTCATCTATCAGTTTAATTAGAGTTTGTTGAAAGTTAGCTAAAATCTCGCGCATTACATAAAACGGCGAGACCAATTGTTACCTCGATCTAGTCTGAGCCTAAGATATATATTATATACACTATTCATCACGACGACACACGAAACATGTATATGTTGTTCCCGATATAATCCCCTAAACCGTTCTTAAGAAATGTATGTAAATTTAATACGTAACTATAATTAAAGAAAAACAAAGTGGCCGGATGTAGCACGCTAGTTTCTATGTGCCGTAACTATATCCCACATCGATATCCCCTATTCGTCGTTGTTTCACCGTTTGTTTTATGAAAGGCATGACCGAATCGATTATACACCCCCATCAATTTTAGACTCATCTCTTACCGCGTGTCCCACTTGTCCAATTCGCTCGTGGGAAATTATTTATAATTAGTTTGCCGATTATTTACGCAATTATTTCGATTATCCCGTCGAGTGAACGTCAAAGCGAACGGCTCGTCATTACTTTTTTCCCGAGTATATTCTCGCTTTATGTATAATTATCATTTTCTCCATTAATATTTTATTATCCGTTATACGTAATCAATATTTTTTCATCTATCTGGGATTTAAGTATATCATATGTAGATAAAAGAATTTATTTATTTGCCTGTTTATCTACCATTTCGACAGCGATTATTTAAACTCGTGAGCATCCGGCATTCTTTCATGTCGAATATATTTTTCGATATACAATATCAATATACGCGACATATCAACATATTCTCGCTTGTATCGTTGCCAATATCGGTCCGTACTTACGCTCCGTACCTGGTCCGTATCCGTAGTCAGCGTCATACATCAACAGCCTTCGAGTACATTCGGCGTAATATTTTCCAAATTGTTACGGATATCGCGTCACACTAAAAACGGAAATGCACGTCGCCGGGGAAGATAAATAATTGCGACGCCGTGTGGCGGAGAAGGATGAATTCGCTACAGGAAATGAAGAAGAATGTGCCGGAGCGCGTCGCTGGCATACGAGCTTCGGATTTGGCTGCTATACGTCGTCACGAAACTCGCAAACCATTAATCCGAGGGTTAGAAGAAAGAGAAAGAGGGAGATTCTCTCTCACTTCCCTTCCTGGGCCAACGGTGTCCACGTGATAATGCCGATGTCGCACAATGTGATGCCAGACACAATGTAGCGCACCCATACCATGCCTAGCAAGGTAGTTCTTTTCTTTTCGGTACGTATACCTTGTCCGTACTTAATCCGCGCCCTGAAGATCAACCTGCTTGACGGCGTCGTAAGGTTTCGCCGTGTCACGCGCGTAGATGTGGCTATGGTACAGTCCGCGTCCGGCATTACTCACGTGTGCACGCCAGCGTCAACGTGGAAGAGCGTGTACCTTATGTTCCTTTACAAAGTAAGTACATTTTCCACACACGAGATTAGCCCTCACTCTTCGTGAACGAGGGAAACGCGGACGGACGGGAGATCGCGAGGACGTTTTTCTCCCTTCTTTCGATTGGAAAGCAAAAAAAATCGTGACTCGCATCGTGACTTTTCTGTCAGACACTCTGGAGACGCGAAAATAGTAATTTTCAGCAATCAATTAACGATTCTGCGAAGAACATGGTGAAATTGAAAATCAAAAGACAACACTAGTCGAAATTTTGGTTTTTTATTAAACCTCTAATTGTACAACATAATATAAGAGCTAAGATACACTGAAAAATAAGTTTGGTTGGATCTACCTGACAATAAACAACCAAACATGTTTTGATTAATAGAAGCAGCATATTTTTCGTTACAAAATATTCCACACACATTTATTCATATGGATACGGCATAAGTACACATTGAGAGAAAAAAAATCTAAAGAATAAAGAAATAATAATTGGGAAAAGTTCATACGGTTTCCTTCTTAGCAATAAATTAAAGTTGGATTTCAGTCAGTAATTCGCACGTGTAATGCATGAAATTGGTATCAACAGAAAGTTATATTTATGTCGATAATATATATGATATGCAGCTTTCAATTATTTCAACATTCCGTTGTTTACGTCAGGTTAAAGATGGATGGCAAAAAATGAATAATTCGTGTTTTCTTGCTTTATGAATTTAAATTTGGAAATACAACAGCAAATGTAGCAAAACGTATTTGTAACATATGTGGTGACTGTTAACGAAAGGACAACATAAAAGTGGTTTAAGTGTTTTAAGGAAGGTAATGAATCGTAAAGAATGAGCCGTATTTGGGACTGTTATTGAAGAAACCATCTGTTATTGAAAATAATGTACTACGTGGATATATATGTTTAAACCCACAAAAAAAGTATGCAGACGTTGCACAAGTATTTTAATGTGACGAATCTACAGTTGTACTCACTGAGTGTTTCAATTTTGACCTAAGAATTCGTATGAACTTTTTCCGGTATCTAATATTTATTCAATAGACACTATGATAAAATATTTATTTAAATCTCTAAATTATTTTATTTTTAAATGGAATATTTATAGAATAATTGCTTTTACGGAAAGCTGCAAATTAAAAAAAATCTATATTTTTCATTTAAAACAATTTTTTCTCAATGTAAAATATATTGTTATATGTCCGAGTGGGAAATTAAAAGATTCTATAGATTATTTCAGAAGCGTTACAAATAACTTTTATTGAACGTTAAGGTTTCTTAAACGCGTGTTTTCATTTAAATATTATGCTTACGCACGCTCACGCCCGAGGATAAAAATAAAGTTAACAAATTATTATTAGTATCCACCAAATGAATATTTTTTTTTACATTTTTAGATTTTTTCTCTTAGTGTGTGAGGTAAAATCCAATAATAACGTGCCGCGAGTTAACGAAAGGTCGGTTCTAATGCAATTGAGCAATTCAATTTTTGTTCTCCTCCAATTTGGAATCACCTCGGTTTGAGATAAAATTTGTACGTCGTATAAATTATTTACAGTACTTCGGTCTTCAGTTATGTAACACGAGAGCAAGTTATGTAACTAAGACTCAATATAATTGGATTGATAGACAGCTGTTATATCGACTCATTGAAACTGAATCAAAGTGAATCCATTGAAATTTCAAAATATCTTTTTCTTTTCTTTTTTATATAAAAACCGATATCAAAGGTCCGATTCGAATATTGTCATTCAACATTGAGATTTTTCATAGTTTATGCTTTCGAAATGGACATTACGTTACAGCGGGAGATTGATGATTTTATTGAACAACTGTGAAAAATAAAAAATTTGATTCTTCAGGTTTAAGACTAGCGCGTAATTGCGAAACGTGAAAAATATTACCCTGGTTTATTTGAATACTTTATGCTGCATATGTTAAGCATAGGAAGCCTTACTCATGTAACGTTGTGCCCTGCTTTCGTTTTGAAATTTTTGATCAACTAAGATTTCATATAAAATAAATCTCCTTCTGTTTTCCAAAAAAATCGATATAAAAGGATAACTAGTTAAATCTGGATCGGCGCATTACACATTTTCATTGAACTCTGTACCTACATAACATACTCGTAATAGAATAAACTTTCAATAGCGCACATTGTAAATTTCTATTAACAAGATAATCATATTATATAATAATTATAATAATTGACACGTAAAATGACATGTATATGACGCGCAAAATCCAGAAATTTAATTAATTTCGATGTTACCTTGGAATTGGGATTATATAGATTGTCCTAAAATCATTGAATGTTTCCTCGATTATAGTTTCTTTCATTTACTAAAAGACAATTTTTTTTTAATAAGAATATATATAACTGGTAATGGAAAATATATAACTGATTACATCGCAACTTTCCAATTTCCAACATTATACATCTTCATAATCAAGTCTTCAATTAAAATCCTATTGAAATGAAATACACTCAAAATGCACGCAGAATAAAGGTTGAAGGAAATCTAATTTCTTCTATAAAAACTAAATTTTTGTTCAGGTAAACCAGATATTCCGTTCTCTTTAACCAAAACACGTTTAGTTCGCTCATCGTCAAGTTAATTCAATCATACTTTGTTCTTCGTGAAATTTGTTCATCCATTTTTACTGCCTATTCTTATAACGAATTAATTTTACGATTATTCATTCAACCAAATTTGCCGTTGATTTGCTGTTGATTTGTCTCAAGGCACCCTAACGTTTTCATGTGGGTGGAATCGATTCTGTTTTGATCACAGGATATGTCAAAGCCTAGCGATTTTCGAACACGTTTCCCATTTTAGTTTCACAAGTGGAAATGCAAATTAAATAACTTAAGAGATGATCACAGGATATGTCAAAGCCTAGCGATTTTCAAACACGTTTCCCATTTTAGTTTCACAAGTGGAAATGCAAATTAAATAACTTAAGAGAATATCTCCTAATTTTAGATATTTCGGGCACTTAGTTCAGCGTTACGAAAATACGTTCGAGAGGTGACACGTCGAAGGTGAAATGAATCCGTCGGAATCGCAGCAGAATCTATTCGCGAATGAGGCGAGTACGTCGTCGGTGCAATCATTACAGGCACCTATTGACTATATTCTCGGCCCGGTTGAGAAGCATTTCCTACTCAGCGCGGAACGAGGCGATTGTGCCACTGTCAAAAGGTAATCCTGAGCATCGCTCTGCGTGTTAATGCCTCTAGTGAAGGTATTCTGGTAGAAACATAAAATAAATTGGGCTTAGAATGAACTCCGCGCGTTCTGTCCGCTACATGTCGCAGACTGAATCGCAAGTTTCTTGTTTATTAAGTGCACAAATAAATAATCCAAATGTTTTTATGCAGTTAAGAAATTAATTTTAAAATCAATTGATTTTTCCGCTCATTTGCGGTTATATAGTGTTGATATATAACTATTAAAAATGACATTTAGTATGGTGAAAAGCCCAACATAACCTTCAAAAGTATTCAGTTTAGTGGAATCAAACATGGCAACAGATAAAGTGCATATCTGACACTGTATTCTTCATGAATTCCAACAAGGGAAAAATGCTGCAGGAGTATGCAAATGGATTTGTTCTTTTCTCAGCAAAGGTGTTGTATCGTACGATGTGTGCGCATTTTGGTTTAAGCGATTTATTAAGTAAGCAAAAAAATTCTGAGCTTTATATTTCATACAACCGAAACAATTTTAATTTTATTTATCTTTCCTTTTGCGGTTTTAAAGCGTTGACATTTGCCCTTCTAAAATGCCATGCGGTTTGGCGTTTGATGCACATAACCTCAAAAATCAATAGTGTTCACGATGACAATAGAAAAAGAGCATATTCGATTTTTCGTTTCCACTTCGCGTTTCATTTGAGGAAAAAAGAAGTTTTTGTCCTGCATCTGGTGGGATTGGAAAGTTGTGTTGTATTACGAGTTGTTACAACCAGGTGAAACGATCACGGCAGACCGCTACCAACAACCATTGACCAATTTAAGCGATGCATTAGAAGAAAAGAGGCCATTAACTGGCTAAAGAAGTCATAAAGTGATCCTGACAATTTTTTAAAAATGTGATCCTGATAATTTTTTAAAAATTAATTTTTTCCTTTATTTTTTATTATTAATCTCACATTTTAGAATAACATTTAATTTGAAACAGAGCTTTTTCACTTCAGTATCCCCAGTTTTGTCATTTTTTACCAAATAAGATACTAGATCAATTAATAAGATCTCCAAGATGTTCAGATTCTATTTTTCACCATTTTTGTAGATTGATCGAGGAGAACCAAGACCACCCTGAAATACTGAACATCAATTGTGTCGATCCGCTGAATCGATCGGCGCTCATAGCCGCGATCGAGAACGAAAATGTTGAACTAATAAAGTTACTGCTGGAATTAGGAATCGAAGTAAAAGTAAGTAAATATCGTCGAATCGAGATAGCGTAGCGTTTCTAATGAAAATTACGCGGACAGCCGTTTGTTTCTTTAATTATTGCACGAGAGTATATAATGCGTGTTATCGTTTGATATACTGTGATCGATGTTTACTGGGATACTGCTAATGAGAGTTCCGCGCGCTCGCCCGCACGCACCCTGGTCTTTCGAGTCACCATGTATAGAACATACTGTGGTCTATTCAACGAGCACAATATTGTTATAAACTACCTGCATTACGCAGAGTTGCATTAGTTGTACGTCGCTAACATCTAAGAGCTTTGAGATCCTCCGAAACCATAATTCGTACGTCTTATAGGATGCACTCCTGCACGCCATTAAAGAAGAGTACGTGGAGGCAGTGGAGATCTTGTTGGAGTGGGAGGAAAAAATACATAAGCCGGGACAACCCTACGTAAGTTCGATATTGGCTTTTATGCGACTATATATATCTTTCTCAATCAACTTCGAAAAACATGATATCGTGAATTTCTATGTTAAATCTTTAATTTTACAACACAGTGAGACTTAAGATAGTAAAATATATTCAGTTTTAATTATAATTATATAATTATCCTATTTTTTGTGATGTTTTAAATTTCCGCCTTCGCTTTTTAGCATCAAAATAAATTATTTCACAGTAGTATTAAAATTAAGTCTGTAGAATTAAAGGTTAAAGAGAGAAGTTAATAAGTATAGTATCGCCAAAGTAGGTTTTAACTAGTCTTAGGTCATCTAAGCAGATGCACGCTTTCTTTAAGAATACCAAATTAGCATCAAAAGTTCGACTCGGGATGTGTGTCTGATTCGATAGAAAGAACGCGATCTTAACCTACAAATTTTTTAGAGTGGAATCTTATTCGAAATAAATGAAAGCTGGCTAAATTTTCATTCGAAACAATAGTAAAAATATTGTTACTCGAAACCACAAGAGTAAATATTTCGCTCAAGTTTAGAATGAATTCTAATTGCGTACTAGTGAATGCTTGCGTCCAGAAAAGAAATAATTTAATGAACGTTTAATGATTATTTCTCCTGATTAGTATATACATTCCTCTGGATTTATCGAGAATCTAAAAAAATTCTCTAGTCACGAAAATCATTAAGCGCTCATTGAGCTTTTTTCTTTCCTGAACGTAGTTATTGTTTCAATCGATTAGGGCGAATTTGTTCAATAAAATACGTTGAATTTACTCTTCAGTCTAAGCGAAAATATTTACTCGATGATTTAGAGTGGAAAAAATCGCTCGAATTCAAATGATTCAGCTATTCTATCTTTCAAGTGAAATTTCACTCGTAAAATTTAGGAAATATTTATGAGACGAACCATTTGCGTTTTAAATATGCTAAACAGTATTTATTTCTTTTTTTTTCGTTTCGTGAGCAAAGAAGATTAAATTATCGCAATGGCATTTGAAAATCTTACCAGAGTTGGGAAGCCGTGGATTCATCGTCGAATTTCACACCCGATATAACTCCATTGATCTTAGCGGCTCATAAAAACAACTACGAGATACTGAAATTGCTTTTGGATCGCGGTGCGACTCTACCGACGCCACACGATGCCAGGTATTTATCTGAAAGGAAAAGGGTAAAATGTTACGAGGTAATAATTTTATCGTATCAAAACATAATAATTTTATGTAATTAATTTTATCTAATAATAATTTTATCATAATCATTTTATCTCATAAATACATTATATACGCTATATATATTCGTTGAAGTCGAATAATTCAATTTTGTCATATTTGATAATAATGCAGGAATATACTGTCAGTTAAAATTATTTTGCTAAAGAACACTTAATAATTTTATTAATAATATATTTATTTATTAAATTTTAATTTCTGAAATATAAATAGTAAATATGAAATGGAAGGATAATAAATTAAAGCAGAGAATATACCAATATGTTTCACATTTACAAACTTCCATAGTAATTTTTAATATGAAATTAGTAAAACATTTTGTATCACATAACTTGACATTTTAAATAATTTGATATTTGTACTGATTCAAAATTTCCTTACTTCCGCCGATGAAACGAGCTCATATAAAGAGAAAAGAATGTAGCCTCATATTATTGCAGATGTGGCTGTGACGAATGCGTCACTTCCAGCGAACAGGACTCCCTCCGACACTCGCAATCTCGAATAAATGCGTATCGTGCGCTCACCTCGTCATCTCTAATTGCGCTTTCATCGAGAGACCCACTTTTGACAGCCTTCGAGCTTTCGTGGGAATTACGTCGTCTCAGCAGAATGGAACAAGAATTTCGTGCCCAATATAATGTATTTAAATTAATAATCCTCATTACCTTTCTCTTCTTCCTCTTCTTCCTCGAATCATTCGGGTCCCTTCAAATTGTCGGTAACTGAAATTTATAGTCGTCCAAATATTTTGATATTTCGCGCCACGTATAGATTGTTTCTTCATAGGCGCAAGTTTGAGAATCAATTCGACAAACGATGGCGCTTCTATCACCTCCCGGATAAAATAGAAAATGACGATGACATGAAAATGATAAGAAAATGATGAAAAGGCGTATTTTTATAGTCGTTTTCTATGACGTTATCGTGATTTTTCGTCCTATCTGAGCTGCATATTTAAGCACTAAAATGCTTATTTATCCTCATCTCTAAAAGCGATTCTCTGTCAATCGTTAGGAGATGCGGGAACAGACGCAACAATTTGCGACCTCCTTGCTGGACCACGCGCGTACGTCTTATGAATTGGAAATAATGCTGAACTACAATCCCACTGGAGAGAATTGGGATCCTGGAGAGAGACAGACCTTGGACCGACTCAAACTGGCTATTAAATATAAACAGAAGCAAGTACGTAGGCTTGAATGCACTTTTTATGACGGCGGAGAATCGTTTTCTACTGGTATACTTAATTTTTAACAAGCTGTGCGAAATACAATAGAACTGACAACAAATTGATATTTGAAGCTATCGCAATGTGGAATAATATTTGTCAAGTTTTCAGGTTGAAGCCACGTTTCTGGAATTATTTCCAACGTTTCATGCATGTTTTAATTATTTTTACCAGAGTTAGGAACAACTTGATATTAATACAGTGAGAAAAGTTCATTAATGGGATATTCTTATAACGATATCTAACAACATACAAGGTATCCCAGAAGGAAAAGTCAATATTTTGGGAGGGAAGTTCAGGTTTCATACTTCTACACCTGGTATACACCGTCCTCTATATGAAAGAAAAGTAATCTATAGGGGTGGGAAATTCAAAACACTGAAAACCATTTCATTTGCACCAACCTAATAATTTCGTGCAATTATGTATGACCACATTGAAAAAAAATTCATATATAATTATTTGTTTAGATATGTAAACCAAAAAATTTATGGCTGATCTTATTCTGCGATAGTTCGTCTCTCATCCGAACGTGCAACAATTATTGGCCGCTATTTGGTACGATGGTCTTCCGGGATTCCGAAGGAAAAGTATTTTGGCCCAATTGTTGGAAGTCGGTAAACTTGGAGCAATGTTTCCGGTCTATAGCACGATCTATATGATGTCACCTACCTCGCAGATGGGATTATTCATGAAAAAGCCATTCGTAAAGTTCATATGTCACTCCGCATCGTATGCTGTCTTCCTCAGTAAGTTTGATCACGATATAATCACTTGTTCTGCAATTTCTATATTAGAAATGACCTGTCAAATTATTCGTAGAATTATCTCTCAATTGCGAATCACATGCAAGTGTAATAAAGCAAGGCCTTGACTAAGTGTTCGATTTTGTAGTGCTTCTCGGCATGGCATCGCAAAGAATCGAATATCTGTTGATCGAAGTATTTGGCAACAAATGGATGCGGGAGATTCTCGCTGGTTGGAAGAAACGAGAACGCGGTTGCGTACCGGGTTTCGTTGAGACAGGCGTGGTCATTTACGTGATAAGTAATACACAAATTGTAATATTAATAGTAATTAGCGTAATTTATAAAAATATTAGGTTAGTCCCGCAAAAAATTCGGTTTTATTTTCTAATTTCTTCGATGGTAAACTGACCTGTTACGACAGAAACAGAATTAGGAAGTAATATGGCACTTGTAATGCCATTACCGTTATAATTAAGATAAAGTAGTATAAGATTCGATGTAAATATCACGTAATTATAACGGCTGTCTGGTACTTGGATACTGTCTTGTATAAAAAATTATGAAAAATATTTATTCAGAAAATTATTATTCATAAAAAATTATAATTAATGTATGAACAATTATTTTTTGTTATTATTTATTTTACCAGTGATTTGGGCATGTAGAGAATTTTTCATGCAGTCGTATTTCGTAGGTTTGATCATCGGCGAAATTAAATCGTTATGGGCAGACGGACTAATGGAGTATATATCGGATCTTTGGAATATCGTAGACTTCATTCAAAATACCTTTTACGTAGTCTGGTTAAGTTTGCGAGTTACAGCCTGGTGGATAGTGCAGGTAAGTTTCATCCCCATCTCACGAGATATACAAAAACTTTGTGATTGTAATCTCATGAAGAACTCATTCAAGCCAAATAATTAATATAGACAAAAAAGTGAACAACATCATTCAAGATAATCGAGTGGAACGCGATACAACGGCAAACATTACGAAATGAATTAACCGAAATAGATTAATAAAATTGAATTTAAATTAGAATTATACTGAAATATAAAGTGAAATTGAAAAATTTTTTTTTAACTGCCTAATCGAGAACACTTTTGCTATATAGCACAAAGTTGCAATTACATTGCACGACCGTTGCAACATTGCAAAATGTAATATAATATTATAGAGACATAGCTTGCGCGCGCGCGCGTGTGTAAAGACATAAAATGTGAAAGGTTGAAGTGGTTTTGAAATATTTTTTAAAGCTTCTGTAACAATCGGTGCTATATAGGTGAATATATAATGTTAACAATTGATGTCATTTTTATCCATTTGTTTTTATTCGTATATATAAGTACAAAAAACTGTAACAATAAATTCTTAATTCGCAGAATGCTCTGATTTTAACACATAAACTCTACGAAGATAAACAAGTTTAAAGATGAAAAAGTAAAGTTAGAATAAATATAAATTCATAATTGCTTCGTACCCACATAAAGCAGATGTTAAGTTATTATATATTATTTAACTACATTTTGGATACCAAGTAATTAAAAACTTGCAATTTTATGTATCCTTTTATTTTATATGTCTATATGTGCTGGTAATATTTATCCATTAAAATATGAAACATCCTATAGATGACAGCAGCATGTATATTGCACTATTTCATTTTACCATAATATTACTATAATCTTTTATTGCAATATTTCTAAAGGCAGACATTTAATGTTGTTACAACCTTACGGCAGCGTTGCAGTAACATAGTTTGCACAAAGTTATACAGTAACATAACATATATGAAATATTACAATGTTATTGTGTAATATCTAAGCAATGTATTTACAGATTTTCTGTGCTATACATGTTTACTTTGTTTTCTTTTTCTTATGAAAAATTACTTTTCCGTTAACTGTATCACTTCATGAGATACGCTCTTTAATGATGTTCTAGATTATATTAGTACTTTTTTCACACATATGATTAATCCATTTGTCTTAAATAATAGAGAGAGTATTGGAATGGATTAGATCCGTGGTATCCACGGGATCAGTGGCATGCATTTGATCCAATGCTACTTTCGGAAGGAGCATTTGCGGCCGGGATGATCTTCAGGTAATTCTTAGGGATTTACTTGAAAAATGAAAAATCTATATGAAGAAAATTTGTTTTTGCTAGAGAATATATTCAGGCGCAGTTATAAGCGTTTAATTCAGGCACTCGATTACGTGTCAATTAGTTATCCTCTTCATCCAGCCTCTTTCAGGATGCTTCCTTCTCACCGACGAGTATTCAAAGAGTATTGTACACATGTGGGTGGTTTCTTTCAGCTTTTTAAAGCTCGTTCACATATTCAGCGTGAATCCTCATCTCGGACCACTTCAGATTTCCCTCGGGAGAATGATAATAGACATAATCAAATTTTTTTTCATCTACACCCTCGTGTTGTTTGCTTTTGGTTGTGGTGAGTAACGCCGCCTATGATTATTTATTTATATGGAACTCCGTTATTTCATGCAATTCGTCCTGCGTATTTACTTGGCGTCCTGATTTGATATTTAGAGGTAGTTTTCTCACCGTTTTCTGTTTCTTTTTTTGCTTTTGTTAAACACGGAATAACGTGTCTGTTGAGCTCGCGTTGTGTTTCAGGTATGAATCAGCTGATGTGGTACTATGCGGATTTGGAGAAAATGAAGTGCTATCATATGTCCGACGAATTGCCGGATTTCGATAATCAGGAAAAAGCTTGCTCGATATGGAGGAGATTTGCCAAGTACGACAATTGAGTACAATCAATTATCACTTGTAAAGCAAAGATATTTAATATGAACTATTTGGGATAATTTTAAGTCACTTTCCTTTGAATTGTAATAACAAGTAATACGCCGATGATTAAGAAATGACATTTAGTACGTTTGAAATAAGAAGATTTCAGGAAAAACTAAAAACTGATTTGAAAATTCATCTCGTTCTGAAGAACCGAATTTCTTCTGTATTCTTTAGTTTTTTAACATTTTATCAACCGATCGGATAAATATATCTTTTTCTCGATGATTAATTCTCGATCGTTAATTGGCCAATCGACATAAATTTTTAATAATTTTGGAGGAAAGTTATTATTTTTACTTTTATATATTTTTTTAATATCGATTCCTATGTTGCAGAAATTGTAAAAATAGCTAATTTTGGTTTGTGAATTTTCATATAGAAAATTTCTCTGTCGAAGACGTTCCACGTTCGGGAAAATCGATTAATATTAATAAGAATAAAATAAAGGCATTAGTGTAAAATAATCCACATCAAACGAGTCGGAAAATTGAAAAAATACTTAATATATTGAAATTCAGTGTTGAAAGTCGTTCACACAAATTTTGGTATATGAAGTATTACAATATTTATGTTTTGAGTTTGCATATAAAATATGTTTTTAAATTTCCTTTAAAAAAAACAAAACGAGAAAAGACTTTTTGACCAATCCAGTATTAAGATTACAAATAAAAATTAAACTATCTTAACAGGTCAAGAAAAGAATTCTTAGTTCTTTGAATAAAAATTCAAAAATAGTTATTTTTACAGATACAAGGTATCGCTCCTTAGTTATCGATAAAAACAAAAGATTATAAAATATTGCCGGGCAACACAGTCATAAATATTGTACAATTACGTCCTAAAATTATCGTTCTTTATAATATATCTTATAATAAAAGATCGTTCTTTAGCCGATCTTCAACACCTAAGGAACTAACATTTCATTGATATATTTTCAGTTTGTTTGAGGCGTCGCAGTCTCTCTTCTGGGCAAGTTTCGGCATGATCGATTTAATGTCCTTCGATTTGACGGGTATCAAAAGCTTCACGCGATTCTGGGCGCTACTCATGTTCGGCTCTTATTCTGTGATAAACGTTATTGTACTGCTGAATATGTTGATCGCTATGATGTCTAATTCTTATCAAATCATTTCGGTAAGTAGACATAAATTCTCAAAAATGATTCATATGAAAATAATATTACTGATATTTGGAGTTTCGCGATGTGACGTCGTATACTTCATATACTGAGAGAAAATTATTATTAGTTGTTTTCGGTACCAAAACAATATTCTTTTGTTATTTTAACCAAAGTTATTTTAACCATAGTTATTTTCACCTGTGATGTGGCCGCTGTCAAGCGCCCGTTACAAAGTACGGACTCCCCGGGAGGATACTCTCTCAGCGAAGTTAGGTTTAAAATAAGCGCACGGTGGCAAGACTTTCAGTTCGAGCGCCTTCTTTGATTCTCTATAAAAGCCAAAATGCAGAGAGCTGTTGTTCGGTTCGGATTCGAGTCAGACTGGAAAGTGTGGCAGTCGGATAGGCTAAGAAAACTGTACTGGTACGTGCTGCGCCGCACGTGTCCACTAGCGGGAGTTAAAAGAATAAAATATCAGTTTTGTCGCCTAATAATAAAAATTCTTTTTTCGTTCCTGCCACTGCCGTTCCTTTTATTTGAACGGTTAAACGAACATACTACAAATTGGTAGCATCCTAACACTATATTACGTGAGGTGATATTACGTGAGAAGTTATTTGTCGGATGTTGTATATGCTTTATTATATATAGATCTCTTTACTTTTAAATATATTTTTTATGTTAGAATCAATGTACTAACATAACGCTTACCTTTTCAGGAACGATCGGACACAGAATGGAAATTCGCCAGGAGCCACTTGTGGATGAGCTACTTCGAAGATGGCGATACCGTACCGCCGCCGTTTAACATGATACCGACCAGCAAAACTTTTGAGAAGTTATTGAAATGTGATAGTGCCGGTCGCTCCACCACATCTTTCATTGTAAGTTATTTTTGCATATTTGTAAATCTTGTCCGAAAAAAATAACGCTATGATAAATTATTATTGCTTAGTAGTTTTATTAGGTTGTTGCAGATAAAATGACCATTTTTGAATTTTGAATTTAAATTTTTATTCGACACTTTATATACATCTTGTCAATCGAAATAGTATCTATCTACTTCAATACACTTCCACCAATGTGATACAAGTACAACAGTGCCTTTCAGGTACAAATTGGAAGAGATACAATTGGAATACATTTAAAGATATTTAAATAAAGATATATCAGAAACGTGTTTTCTGGATCTTATAGATCCAATATGATAAAGTAAGCAGCAAAAATAAGTATGCCAACGAAGATTGGTCGACGATATTTTCACTATGCACTATGTATAGGTATTGCATCAACATACTGGTTAATACTACGAATTGCTTATTCATTTCGCTAGTAGGCACGTGAGCTCGAAAGTAAACTCAGCACAGACTTATCTATAATGCCTCGTCCACAATGTAGTTGCAGGAGAGTCGTAAATAGAATTAACTTGAAGCTGCAAACACTTTGGATTTAAAGAAAGATTATGGTGGTTCTATATGGTAATTTTTAGCATTTTTATCGAGAAGTAGATTCTACCTACGATTTTACTGCAAACACATTGTAGATGGCGATTTAGCGATATACATGCTTGCAAAACATCTTGCATACTTTTTTTACATTTTTCACTGCAAAAAATAAATACAAATTTTTGCGGATGAATACACCGTGCTGAGCCCATGTCCCAGCGTATGCGACTTTCAGCAATACAAATTGGAAAACCATTATACCGTCTTATATATTGATATAATATCTCGTATATCAGTCTCGTATATTTTCACGCGATCTGTTTTCAGAAAAAGTCTCGAGAAAAGGCCTTGTCCAGGCATGACACCGTTGTGCGTCTGCTTATACGTCGTTATGTAACAGCTGAACAAAGGAAACGGGACGAATTCGGTATTACCGAAGACGATGTTAGGGAAATTCGCCAGGACATTTCATCCTTTCGGTACGATCTAATCGACATTCTCAAGAAGAACGGAATGCACACGCCAATGCTCGACAAAGAGGACTCGAATAGTTAGTATACAATTAGTAGAATTTAACACGTTTGCTACTATTTATATGAAAACTGCACGTACAGACCACTTTATATTCCTTTTTTAATGTAATAATATTAAGCAGATTTAGTTCTTTTATGTGAACACAGAATTAGAGAATATATTATAGAATGACAAATGTTCGCTATTACACGTCAGTGAGAATTGATGCGTTTGTATACAAAAAGAAACTTGATTCGTATAGTGGAATTTCTCTTCATTGATAACAAAAAAAATCGCCAGATAGCACAAATTTCAAAAATGCATTTAAAAAATAAGACGTCTTTTGGACACTTTTAAGACATCTTTTAGAAATTTTTTTCTGAGTCCATGCGTAGAAGTAAACATGATGACATGTTAATAACGTTAAAGGACGTACTAAAGACGTATTAATAACATCACCATTATGTTTGTTGAGAATTATTATTATCGTATTGTTTTACCAGTATCTGGCAAAAAGGGCAGAGTGATGGAACGTCGTCTGCAGAAAGATTTCCAGATCGGCATAGTGGAGGGCATCATGCAGGCAGTCATCCAGAGCGAGAAGGAGCCGAAAGATGTGTTTAGTCAGATCGCGCGAGCTATCGGGCGTAAAGGAAGCGGTACTGGCAAGAAGGACTGGAACGCTGTGGTGAGGCAGAGTACCATCACAACAGATCCGATTGGCAGCACGAACGAGGCAGTGCAACGCCAGTCCCGACGCAGTTTGCGTCGTCAACTGCGACACCAGCCGAACTCCGACTTGGCATCCATGGATCCGAATCGACTGGTAAATTATAATCCGTACCTCTCCGAGTTCACGCCAGCCACCAGAATTGCTTACGCCAAGTTCATGATGAGCAAGAATAAGGTGGACGAACAACAAGAGGGTGAGTTCGTAGTGAATGAATTATCGATGAGATAAAAACAAAAACCACCAGTCTTACAGAATTTATATGAAAAATCAGACTTAGGGAAGTTTTATTTTTGAAAATAACTCGTTATCCATTAAAAACATTAATTTGTTACGATTATCGTAATTCGAAAAGTCGTTAAAATTTCCGTTATTTGTACATCAAGTTTTTAAAGCACTTTTAGAATCACGCTTATGCCTACTGCATATAAAGGGTGCGGAAATATTATCAGGATCCTAAAATGCTTTGAAGGCAATAAATTTTGAAAGAAAATATTAATTATTAATTACTAAAGTTTTTGTTTATCGAAAAAGTTATTTGATTAGCCAATTAGATTTTGGATCCGAAGCTTAATTTGAGCCTAGTAAGGCTCAAATTGACTATTTAAATCAAGGACCTAAATTTTTTATCGCGAATTTATGTTCAAGAAACGTTGTTATATCTGACACAGCCAATTAACATTTGGGTCTGCGGCCTCTTTTGAGTACAATGAAACCCACATCATTTTTTTGAAAAAATTTTCTATAATTCGTCGTATGTCAATATCTAGAATAGTTTTGTTCTTAAATGAATGAAAATAAGATTTTTGAGCCCAAGGTTCATGTTGGGCCCAATGGGGCCCAGACTTTAGTCAGATTCTGGTAAATTTTATAGAACAAAGGAATTCGATTCTAAACTCACTCAGGAAGAACAGAAAATCAAGATGTCAAATAAAAGAATTATTACAGTAACACGCCTTTTGATCATGATTCGATTATTTTCTCGTTATTTTGTCATCATTTTAATGTCATCATGTTTTTCTGTTTTACCTGGATAATTTTTTGTCAAATCAGTTTAAATGATATATGCACAAAGGCAGTTTGACAAAAATATTTACTATACTTTGTTATACATCTACATACATATGGAAGACATAGTAAAATAANATATATATATATATATATATATATATATATATATACTTATTACATATATTAAATGTTCACATATTTATATCGGATTATTAAAAGTAGTCGATAATATTGTGTCTTTCTTCAATTGTCTCAGAGTCCCTCCAGATATTTCTGATAGTCATCAAAAAATTTATTTAAACATTTAATGGTTTATATGCAGAACTTTCGGAAACAACCCATGAGACAGTCGAGGCTCCTCGAAGAAGTAGCAAAGTTATAATCTCAGAAACCGCCACGCAACCGGACGCAATGCCACGACACATGACCGCATCATTCAAAAAGAGCTTACTAAAATTCTCGAGCAGCGGCAGCGTGAACAAGCTGATGGAGAAGACGCTCGATACCCAAATGATCGAAGCCAGGTCTCCTTCGCCTATACCTGAAGATCCCGGAAAAGAGGATGTCAGCAAGCAGCTCAGGTTAGCGCCAGTAATAGCAACTGATCAAAAGAAAAAAGTCGACAAGACAGACGCGAGTAATAGGGAAAGTATGCAGGAGCAGCAAAAAGACAGTGAAGAAACTAATTCAGCGGATGAGACAAAAGAAGAGGAGAAGAAAGAAGAAAAACTGAGACATGATGATATTAAAGAACAATCTGATAAAAAAGGGAACGACTATAATGGTGAAAAGGGAATGATATCGGACATGAAAGAGGAAAACGAATCGGAAATACATTCCGAGTCTGACACGAAAGAAAACGAGCCAATGGCTCGTTACCATTCGCCGTTAACTACAAAATTGCACGGCAAATCAAAAGCGACCGGTCAGATAATGGGAGGATGGATCTAGATTTCGGCGTTCGACTTAAGGAGACTGTAAGGCAAAACGAATCGGATAAGAATCGAAAGAATTAAAAATGAAACTTGCATTACGTAGAATAAAACGGGGTAATGGCGGTCACTTAAATAGAAATTCTCATGAAACAGGTAAGAAATGTGAGATTCAAAATCTGCTTGATGCAATAGATACCTACAGGTATTTACTATAATATAGACTGATGCAAAAAATTCCATAGAAATATATATCAGAGAAACAAATGAAAAAGCGAAAAGTGAGATTTGATCGGGATTACCTTGACTTCAGGTTAATGCCGGTTAGCGATGTTTACAATGTATAAAATCAGAGAAAATACACATTTCACTGAAAATCGAACATTTATACTATATATCATATAAGAAGAGATGACAAAGTTCTACGTAATATCTTGAAATATAATATCTTGGAAAAATTGTTAATTGTTTATTAATTTGCATCGTAATAATATCCATCTATGATATTTCAATCAGTGCAATTTTTATGCGTCTAAGTCCACAAAATCTGCAGCGGAAAACCATATTTCATCATCTCTACAAAATTCTCGACAAAGAGAATATAATCCTGGTTAATGTCGGTCACTTCACTCATGGCTAACCGGCATTATCCAAATTACATATTTTCACAAATAGATTAGCCACATAATAACGATCCATCAATGCAAAAAAACCTATATTCCTACCTAGGATTGAGTAATAACCAGTTGATCAGTTAAAAATTAAATTAAAAAGTTAATCATTTTTACCTTAACTTAGTTAAAATGAGTTAACTTTTAACTTAAATTAATTATTTTTAACTTTAACTTATTAATTTTTTCTTATATGTAAATTAAAATATTTCATCAGTGGTTGCTTTCCAACGAGGAACATGAACAAGATCATTTCGTTGACTATCAAAATAACCTTAAGATGTTATTTATATTACTTTAACGTATGTGGCTTAACATATAATGACTTAAGAGAAGAAATAACTGATAATTATGAGATTACACTTTTTTTTAATTTTAATAAATATATTAAATTTTTTTTTTATAAATGGTATTTATAAATAGTATTTATAAACGGTATTTATAAATGGTTATAATGTCCAAAGTGTCATTCAATTAAAAACAAAACGTTTGTATGCAGATAGAGAGAACGGATCAAATTAAAAAATTTCCTATCATTTCGTAAATTTCACAGTAGTTATTAAGGAATTTATTAAATTATAATAGAGAATGTATGCGTATGATACCGTAGGATGAACTTTGCAAACAAAATCTTATTTAAGATAGCGCAAATTTGTTGACGACAACAAGTGTTATACGATGCTAACTGTACATTTCTACTGACCATTATCACACCGCCCGTCATTCAGAGATCACTAATACATATCATTAATGTAGATTCGAAAAATCTTCTACTATTTTGAACAAAACCATGTCTGCAGAAATCGTCCTACAGTTTTCCGCACATTCCCAGGCAGCATAATGACTAAAATCGGATCTAGTTTCCAGAGATTTGAGACTTTACACACAGACTACAATGTTTACAAATATATCTTACATTTGAATTAAGTGTTAGAATAGCTTACGTGAATTGCTACATTCTGAAGTTACGAAAATTATTGTAACTTCAAAATCAGACATCAGGCAATTCATTTAAAACATATTATATAACAAACATTACACATTATATAAGTAAAATTTACACTATTGTTAATTAGATATAATGTCGCAATATTATATACATAACAAAATATTTCTTTTTTTTTGTTACAAACAAAATTAATGCGATAAAGTAAAAAATTGTATAGTGTCCGCATATTAAAGCTACTTACTATATATGATAAAATATATGTTAAAATGTTGTTACATAATATTATTTGTGATTTATTACGATTGCCTTGACTATATAAAATGATCAATTTCTCAATCAATTTCTGTTACTATTCCACATTTGCTACTTTATTATAATTATATACTTAGTTCTTCAACTACACATTTCTGAAAAGTCGCTCGTATTGCATACAGGCTTAAGGTCATACTGACCTTATATGTAATTTTTTAAATTCCATATTTAAAAAACTGTAAAAGGAAAGAGATTAACAAAATTCTAGAATAAAGTGTAACTTTTCCACTTTAATATTTGATCATATATTCATAAGAAATTATATTCTAATTAGTAAAATATTCGATTTCAAACAGTGGTCTCGCGAATGGTAGTGTTTTACTAAAGAAATAGTAATTTCTATACTTTTTATTATTGTGATCTGCTGCAATAGAGTAACAAAGTTGAAAAATAATTCTAATATTTAACAAAATATGACCCCAGTACGTGTTTGAAAAACATATTTTTTTTATATCATTAAAAAAAAGATATTTCCACATGTCAAAAATACGTATTTTTATAGGGTAAAATATTTTTGTTGTAAAAATATCAAAAATAATTTGTTTTATTTGCAAAATGCAGGCAACAACAGGCATTATTAAAATAAAATATTTAATTATTTAGGATCACGCTTGGCAGGATGCATTTGCGTAGATTACTCGTCACTGTGACTCTATATAACTCTAATATAACATTTCATCTATACTTGAATACCAACCTAATATATTACAGTGTTGTATCTAGCTATAGACATCAGTATATTGAATTTTGAATTTCGAACTTTGAACCTATCGCTAGGTACAATACCTGTCATATACTTGTAGATTGTCATTCTGAACAAAAAAGTCCTCCACCATTTTGCAGATAAGCATCTACGTTTACCGAAAAGCATACACATTTTTGAATGATTAATTAAAGAATTCTCTATAGATTACTATTTTCAATTATTAATAATTCGAGATTTTGAATGATTTGCAAAATGGTAAGGGATTTTTTGTTTACTTCAACTCGTATTACGGTCTTGCGAAGTTCGTCTCTGTGGATCTAAGACACCCTATATAACACAAAGTGGACTTTCCCTTCGCGTTCTACGAATTCTAAATATTTTTCATGACAAGCGATAACCGATATCGCTCCGTGGAGAATGTGTTATCTGCTTTGTGCATATCGCTTTGTTCGGATCGGTCTCCTATTGCCATCTTCCACAATTTGATTTCATTGATGCCTGTAATTTTCCTTTTTTTCTCGCGCGTCAACGATATCTCTGTTGAACACAGTTTGCCATAAATCAAAAGAATTTCATTCAATATTACCGTTCATTCAAAATCTATGTTGTTAGAAATCTATGTTGTAAGCTGATTGATTAACTTTTTGATTACGATGCATTTTAGAATTAAATAATTTCCAAGGACGGAATATTTTGGGTTGTCGCAAGCCAATCGATAAAAAATAAAAGAAATAACTTCTTGAAAAATTAAAAGTAATGCATTTAGACAAATAAAATCTTATTAATCGCCACTGCTAAGATACATAAAAAACATGAATGCCCATTGCAATAGTTAATAGCTGTTGTCAGAAATAAAAGCCGAAAAAATTCGTCAGACTCATATACGCATTTGTAGTCTATATCGGTAATATTTATCAATTGAATATATGCGTCCGTTCAGAAGGTTAAAGAAAAAATTAGTATTGCTAGCTGATATTCAAAAAGCTGATAGCAAAACGTGACTCTAGAGATGGAAATTTCACCGAGATGAGTTGTTCGTTTCTTTCGTCACTGTCTTAAAATGCGATAAGCAGATGGCAGATGATTCATTTTTATTCGCGTACGTAACTGACTTTCCTCGTTTGCGCTCAGGATTCCCCGTACGCATCGCGCACTTACGTCAATGATAAGCAGACAATGACCTTCAATTTCGACAACACTTATCGATATTACGTACGTTACCATGTACGGCACGTAACATAAATATAACGAATATATGGAGATAAAGTGACGTAATAAATAAAATTATATTTATAACATGCCTAAAAACGATGATTGCAACGATCATCGACGGAGTTTTCAAGATGTGCATTTGCCGCAGAGAACCGCCAAGAAGCCTCTAAAACAAAAAAGTATAGGTCTAATAACAGCTGCGAGATTAATCTAGTTAGATAATTAAAAATGTTTTTGCTTAAACGATGTTAACTTGAAATGTTACCAAGAGAAGAGATTATTGATTGTAATATTAAAAAATGCAGAATATATGTTCTAAGAATGCAAAAATTCACCTTCGTTTCTGCTTATACGTTTCTCCCGCTATCGCTCCGCTAGAGACTTGCTTTTTTTTTCTATTAGCTCGTTTATCTTCCTGCAATATACGTGTCATTTATTCAGTAACATTTTATTAACAGTTTCCATGCGAAAAACTTTCATTTATAAGATGCATAGAAATTCATTTTGTAAAGTCAATTACATGGAAAGAAAGTTTCATAATAAAAATTGCTAAAATTTTATAACCAAGAAATATATCAAAATTCTATCTCAATTTATTATTCTTTTATTTTATATGTAATGTTTATGTTTTAGAAACTAAGTCTACTAATAAAAAATATATGAAAATGATCTTTAGCAAGATAAAATTCTACTAATAATCTATTCCTACACTATTAGAGAACAGTAAAGTAAGGAAGAATATATTTAGAAAAAATTTGTATAATATTCTCTCCAGTATAGTTTCCGAAAATGTTATTTATTGCTTTTATGCTTAATTAACTCATATACTTACATCCTCTAGCTCACCAATTAAAAACTCTTTCATTATTTTCCTTGCGTCTGAGGAATGACCAAACTCGTCGAATTCGTTCGTTGCATCTCTTCCTGCGTATTCTTCCAGCAAATCTGCACCACCGGGATGCTGTAATTAATTTTAATTATGTTATGATTTTTCTATTAAATTTATTATATCATACAATTAAAAAGAAAGCAAAAAAATGTTTACAGAGATACTAGCCAAAATCATTCAGTTAAACGCGAGGAATCGTCCTTTTCCTGTCTGTGCCAATAAATACAATTTATATATAAAGATAATTATTTAATTTAATCAATATAATTTTGTATAATATAAACTTCATTGTAAAATTTTATAGCCGAGGAATATACACTGAGAAAAATCTCTTAATTTATAACTATAATCGCATAAGTGAAAAAACTATAGTCAGGAGAACTATTTTTCTATGTTATTATAATATTAATAATAATATTGTTACTTGAAATGTTATTATAATATTAGTAATAATATTGTTATATATATATTACTATTACTACTTCTTCGGTTAAAACAGAAAAATTACCAAATTACAATTATTTATTTGAAATCATATAATACTTATAATTACAATTATTCAAGACTGAAAATGATTATAATTTGAATGAGATTTCTCTCAGTGTATCGACATTCTGTTCTAATTTACTATCATTTCGTTTTATAAGTTCTATTTATAGTTTAGAGATTGAAAGCTTTTGTTGTTAAATTTAATCCTTAGCAAGATAAACTCTACTGATAATCGGTTTTTGCATTACTTGGAAACACGATAGAATAACAACGTTGATGATGAAAGAAAGCTATAATATTCTTTCTGTATGCTCGGTAAATTCACGAAATAAATGCCAATGTGTCACACACATGCACACCATCAAAATCACATCACAATTCACTGTAAATGGATACGCTAAAATATTACCGCCACGTGTGTCGTTTATTCGTCAATTTCAAAATACATCAAAAGAAATGTACCCGGTGAAGATAATTCGTCACATCGTAAACGTAATCGTTGATCACAATCCAGATTTTGGTCCCATTTTTGCCGTTGTATTTAGCGACGTCCGCGAGCGAGTAACGTACTGATGGATCGTTCATGTTTCGAGAGAGTTACACGACAGACTGGCAGAAGTCCGCTTACGTTGACGGTATAAGCAACACGCCAATCTCGTGAAGATCAAGGATGTTTCCGGAATGTACAAATGATAAGCACTTATATATTGCTACGTAAATTTGCGAATGTAAATGTCTAAAAATAATTACGTTTATATCGCTTATTCAATTTATAATCTATTTTTTTGTAAAGAGGAATTCAATTTTTCAGTTATTTTCTAAATAAAACTGTTTTTTTTGTAGATCTATAAATACTTCTCGTCGACTGTAAAAATAATTAATTTCGAAACATTAAGTAAAACAATTTCAAAATGTGAACGAGATATTTTAATTATTTTATTTCTGTCATATTTTTTTGTATAAAATATTACTCTCATAGCATTGTTTTATTATTTATATTTTATATCTTTATAGGTAGATTCAATCGTAAAAAGTTGATTCTATTTAAGAGAGCAAAGATAATTATCGCCAATTGTCTACTACTAAAATTTTAGATAAGTGTGACATTATTTATAACTAACCATTTCATTTACAATTTTGATGAATTATTGAATATCGTGACGCGAATTGAAAAGTGCGAATTGAATTGAACAAAGATAAACGCAGAGAGATCTTTATCTTCTTCATGTCATTCATAGTCACGTAGCGCATTATCAGATTATCATTGTAGATATAGATATGGATACAATGGAGCATGGATACATTCTTTATCCCGATGAATTTTCTCACTTTAATGCGCGCATCATTAAAGGAAATGGAGGGTCAGATTTCCCGAAAACTACTTGTTTTTGGCAATATTTTGTCACAAATAAATATACGAAAATGAAATTTTGGGAGATATTTATATAACATATAAAAAATAGAAAATACTTCTTTCATTAATAAACATTCGTATAAATATATGATATATAGAGCTGAAGTATACTACGTTTTTGGTGGTCCGATCAGGGCAAATGTCAATATATATATATATATATGTAGGGTGCTTCAGGGAGGATAAGAATTTCAATAGAAAAATCTGCCATGAAGAAACATACGAGTGTATAAATACTTAATTATCAAGAGCGATGCTGCGAAACGACGATTCGTTCAATACGATGCTACGTTTGTTGTATAGTTTATTTGTTGAGCGGAAAACGTGTGATTAAAATTATCGATGTGTATGCTCTACGATCATCCTGCAAATACCGAATTAATTAACGTGAATGCTGCACCCATTCCCGGGAAAATACAGCAATTTTTTTTATAGCATCCCATTGTTCTTTGTAGCGCTACAAAACGCATTCGAAATGAGTCGCAGTACCTAACGATGCTCAACGTGAGGAAGTAATTGAAAATTAATCCACTGGATCCAGTATTTATTTCGTTGGGATAGACATTCACTGTGCTAATGCTATGTCACAATGTGTTTCAAATTTAACAAATTAACAAACACAATAAACATGGTAAGTCTCCTGATAGATTAATTGAGAGGTTTATTTTTTGGAGAAATTATGTATCATGTTATAAATGTAATGTTAAATTTGTGTGTGTTATCTTTAGTTCTTTATTTTATCAAATCGATTATTATGGATTATTTTTGCAAACTTTTCTATTCGTGCTACTTGATTATATAATTGTGAGCAAGTGTGAATTATAATTTCATTTTGCGCATTATTATACAGATTAGACTCATTTGAGCTTTCCATTTTGAAATCTCATCTCCTAACTCCCTTTGCCTTCTGTAATCATTTGCCATTAAATACATACACGATACATGATTATTAATTATATGTTAAAATTAACCGATGTGGTCTTGTTTCTTATAATTACTATTTTTGAAACATGTTGCATTCAATTTGCTCTTAGAAACAAAAGAGCGATCGAGTATGATTGGTTCATGATCTAAAATATTACAATAAATCGTTGAATAATTTGGCAAGAAAGATTTAAGACGCTAATAATTTCGCAACGTGAAATAATAATGTTATATCGAGTTTTACCGTCATAAAAGAGGGCAGAGACAAATTAAACTTTTCAATCGCCGAAATTTGACACTTCAAATTATTGGCCATTATCAGTAATAAAAATGTACGTTTTATTGATGAACCATACTGATGCCAGTTTTCGTCGAATGCTTTATCCGTTATTTTCGTACTCTAAAAATTCGATATAAAATGTGATAATTTGAAATATTTTTTACATCATTTTTTTGTATCAATATTACAATATTTTGTATCAAAATTTTTGTTTCTGAAAAAAATTTTAGTACGTAATATGTGCAATATGTAATATGAAACATTTTACCGCGTCCGACAGCGTTTGTACGAAGGAACACAGCAGGAAGAATTGTATTACCGAGCCGAGTGAGAACAAAATAATGGAAATTCCTTCAGCAAAAGTCAGCAATGGTATCTACAAATGCATAAGGACGTGTCAGTAGTCAGAAGAGGAAAGACTTTTTTAATTTTCTTTTCTCTCGAACATAGACCTTTCGATTCAGCCAATTTTAATTAATTGTAAAATGTGTCTCTATGGATCAATTAATGTTATTAGTCAGTACTCACTGTACTCATTAGGATACCTATAAAGCAGAAGCGAAAGACGCTGTTTACGTACAATAAACTGAAGTTCACAGATAGCAGTTGCCTCAACATAAACGATATTCTGTAACATAGCGCGAAAAACATATTCATGGGACGTGCGAAAATATCGTAAGAGATATGCATGATGCATTTGATTGTTGAATAAGACTTTGAAATCGCTGCATGTTAATTCTTTGGAAACTAGAAGTTTAATTGGATTTAATCGAGTCAGCCAATAATTTTGGCGGTTCGATTACTCTTACAAAGAAACCTCTTCCATTGTTTGATATGAGTTTATTTGTTTAATTACAAGTTACGTTTAATGTCGATTCCGCGATCGTGCCGCGCTTACTGTAAAACCGTGTTATGGTGGCGACATAATGCTTTCAGCTCCCTTTCCGTCTGCCAATTCGTCCCGTTCCGACAAACCGTCTTGTCGCGACACTCATCGACGCGATCATCTCTCTGTGAATTTCGAAACAACAGCGTCAGTTTCTCCGCCGTGTATCGGTACTGCGCGGTCAACATCAGCACTAGATGCATCATGTATACGTCCACACCGTATTTCTTCAGGAACAGTAGTACGCTGCCGATTGTCATGACGACGGTGGATGCAAGCAGCACACTACGCGAGAACGGCTCGGTAGTGAATGCTGTCGGCAAGTTGTAATCCGTGTAGAAGAAAGTGTCCTTGCCGAAGGCCTTCGTAACTGGCTGTATAGTCCATATGATAACGGTTGACGCGCTTACTATACCGTACACTGTAAACGGTTTTATTATCAGACTCAAAGTCGACCTCACTATGTCCTTCATCGTCTCGTCCGAGTCGCGCAGAATGTCGTTCAGCTTGCCGATTATTCGTTCCAATAGCTTTCTGCGCCTGTAAAGTCGTGTGAGCATAAAGGACGCCTCCAAGGTGACTACGACGCACACAGTGCCGTCCTTCAGAGCTTTTTCCCGCGGCGTTAAAACGAGCCCGAAGATCAGAGCGATGGTATGGATCAGTTCGATTAGCCAAACAACGGTATTGTATACGCGCCAGTGCAGCGGAAATGCATAATCACCGCTTAATATCGGCAGCAGGTTGCCTGACAGCAGGTTCACTCGATTATTTAAAGAATTCACGTTCCCGAAATCCATGTTGATAGAGCGCAAGTTGTATAGGAATTAACTTAAGATGAACGAAACCTGTGAGCGTGGTCAAAACTTCGATTATATCGGCGATTGAGTTTATTTCAATTTTTTACAGACTTCGTCTTCACGGATGTTGCTTTTTGCATTTACAAGCGCTTTCTAAGGAAACGAATGACTTCTGTGTAATTATTTCGGACCCTCTTGTCAATCGGCTGGTAATTCGCCCGTTTTCCTTGCAATTCTGTTTCTCTACTCGCGACTCACATGAACATATCGCGTTTTTATGCGTTTGTTCTGTGATCATTGAGCTCAAATATTGATAGATGATAAAGCATGTATCAAAATGGACGACAATTTCGAGATGTAAAATACTGGAAATAAATGTATGTGCGATACTGCACGACAATCCATCGAAGGCGGCGAATGTATACATGTGCTATCTATTTCGTTTACTAAGGGGACATACGTGATCATTAATTTTATTGTAATTTGCATCTATGCTAGCGAAACGGCAATTATCTTATAGCGTTCATCATTGCAGAGCCGCGAAATGCGGAGCCGCATTTGATGTTCTGCATTGTACGTCGTCGATTGGCAGGAAGTACGATCGTGTTGACACAATTTCAAAAGAGTAAAGAGCAATAATACTGATATTACAATCAAACAATCATAAATTGTCTTAATAATTTTTTATCTTTATACACTTTTTTTATTTTCTTCTCCATGTTCAAGCTACTATATTTCATTCTTTTATATTTTAATATACAATAAAAGACATTTTACACTTTAAAATCGGTTCTTGTTGAGATTTTTATATTAAATTTTTTACATACCTATGTATTAATTTAACATATTGTATTTAAGTTAATTCAACATTTTGTTTTGTGTCAATATTCAACATCTCTAAGTGTTAAAATAACATATTTTATACTTCAATATCGATTACTTTGTATTAATGTTTTTTAATTTTATGTAATTCTGGAGATAATATTTGTGTTACTTTTATGTTACTTTCCAACATATTTACCTTGGCCGTTTGGGACATGTAAAATGTGTTCAATTCAACACACTTTTTTTTACCATGTAGATTGTAATGTAATTTTCTTCTCTCTTGTTTCACACACAATAGCAAATTTTGCAAATGTATATATAATTGATTATTTTGCGATAATTCTTATTGTGTAAGCAGGATGGTTCAATGTACAATAGAATATATAATATGTATATTAATATAAATATCAAAATTTATAGAAAACTTCAATATATGTTATAATTGTAAATAAATATTAATATAATATATACAAAGTATCTACGTAAGATGTGCCAATTATCACATACAACATATAGTTTAGGTCAATGTAAACAAAAAATTCTCTATCATTTTACAAACACGCAAAATTTTGAGTTGTTAAAAATGGATAATTATGTAGAGGCTTCATTAATCAATAATTAATTAATAATTCAAAAATTTGCGTGTTATTCACAGAACTTTGTTATTGGTAAAGAATTTTCTTGTTCAGAATGGCCTAAACACGTATATGACAGTTGTGCCTAGCAACAGGTTCAAGGTTCGAGGTTTAATATATTAGGGTGTTACAAAAACTCTATAAGTTTTTTAATCACATTTGAATGCTATACACTACCAAAGACTAGTAAAAAAAATCTACTGCAAAAAAACACGTATAAGAAACTGACAAAACTTTTGTAACAACCTAATACTTACTGTCTGTCACTAAGTATAACAGCTGTCACGTACTTATAAATCATATATATGGCCTATATATGGCCATTTTCAATCATTAATAAACTCGAAATTCTGCTTGTTGTTTGTAAAATAGGGATTTTTTTATCAACATTAATCTAAACTACAAGTATACAACGGATGGCACGCCTTGAGTTAAACACCTTATATATGTTGTATTATACATTATATATGATGTAAAAAGGCACATTACATTAAGCTAACCATGTATGTAGTTGTCTGTTCTATTTAACTTTTCACTTCTCACTGTTCAATTAAGCACTTTTATATAAACAACCTTTAATGGAAGTAAACAATAATAAATTTATATATCGTATATAAGTGTTAGTGTAATTAATTTATTCATTATATCAAAATATGAAAACGCATTTACGTAAAAGCAGCGTGTCGACATTAATACCATCAATTTATCCCTTTGTATTTCGTGAAAAGATTATATAACACGCGAAGCGTAGACTTAAGATCCAAATTTACAATATCTGCAAAAAATTGCATTTATAGATAAAAACAATCTTTTTTAGGGTGGTGACGTTCACAGTTACCACTCTGAGAAAAATTACAAACCTTCAGGACGAGCTTTGGGTTTTGGTAGCCCGATGTCTCGCATAATATCAAACGCGAACGAAACATTGTGAACCTTTTGGTCAATGGTCTGTGGTGTCAAGTGAAAACTACCCAGTGGCACAAAAAAGCCTTCCAAAAGACCAAGTAGCAACGTCAGAAAGACACCATCATGGAACTGAGTGTCTAGATCAGTTACTTCCAAATGGACTTTGCTCAAATGTTTATTAACAAATGTCACCAACGACTAAAAGAATAGAAAGAGGCAACCATTTGTTTAGATGATGAATACGAGTCATCATCGATGAAAGAAAGATAATGAAAAATCGCAATTATCGATAAAATCATTTAATGAACTCACTTTCTTAACGACAGCCAATTTATCAGGTGCGTGATCGAAAAGAGTATCAAATGCATCACGTTCACAACGCATACCTAAATCATCATAAGTTGTCGTCAGCTCTTCTCTCACTGTCCTGTGTATCAGTTGACCTTCCTTTTTACGAACCACAACCACTTGAACAGCAACCCTTTCTGGTAATCTAACAGGAGCACGGAAAAGTCGGGCTAAGCTGACTAGAAGGTGCAAAATTGCAACAATGTTTTTTGTATGTACAGATTCGACATTCCACTTGTAAGGTGGATAACGACCCAGTACGCGATTAGCGGCAGTCAGGACTAAAGCAAGTTTTTGTTTCTGTCCTTCCTCTGATTGGGTTACTTCAGGTACATCCAGCTTTTCTCCAGTTAGCTTCTCTGAGATAAAAATTTTACAAGTGTATAAAATTCAACCTATTGGGAAAACCTACTTTATGTAGAGATGTTTCAAATTGCACATATTTATATACCTAAAAGTTTTTGCAACACTTGTCCATCATAAAGATCTTCCACAATGTCTTTCACAATAATTCGCTGATCAGCCAACTCATCATTGATCCATTCGATTAATACAGATATCAATTCTTGAAGCTTGGGATCTTCCAAAGATTTTGGCTCTATCATGGAACGTTCCTCGTTTTCATCAAGAGCATATTCCTCTGGTGGCATATCAGGATTAGCTGCATACCCAGGTGAATCAATTGCATATTTTCCTTCTTCTTGTACATCTTGTACTAAAAATATGATATCTGGAGTTTTTATACAGTGTTATTTATTTTTAGTTATGTAAAATATAATTGAATGACATTCATTGTAGAGACAATAAATATGAATTAAATCTCACAAATAGAATAATCAATTAGACAAAAATATGTATATTAAAAATATTACCAAATAAAACAACAAAAATATTACCAATCACACACATGCGCACACACTCCCATATTCATCATCTAAAAATAACACAATGTCTCACACCATATAAGGATATAACCTTCATTACATTATTTAAACAAGTTTGTGCAAGTTTCACGTTATTGAAATATACGAGATAAAACTATACCTTCTTTTATGCGTTTCTTTCGTCCCAACGTCCCAATTTTATCCCAAAAACTCTCTTCCTTGTCCTCTTTTTTTGTAGAAATCGGAGTACGAGGTGACTTGGGCCGAGGAGACGCCATTATTAATTGAAATTTTTCGTTCGTTCCTTGTAATTGGCCAGGGACTGCAGCTCATTAGGACCAGTCTATTATAGGTATTTTAAGCTTTAAGCCGTAAGAAATTGATTAATTATAGTAAATTATTTTCTTCACATTTGACTGCGATAAGTCAATTTTTTAAGGCTTAAAATACCTATTGAATGCGTTCCACAAGTGTCGGTCCACAATAGGTATTTTAAATCTTCAGACTTAAGAAACTGACCAATCACAGTTAATAATTTTCTTCATATTTGATTGTGATTGGTCAATTTCTTAAGGCTCAAGGCTTAAAATACCTATTGTGGATCGACAATAACGATCGCAAAGACACAAAAGGTGCATTCGAGGAGACAAATTTAGCACTAGCGTGTCATTCTATCCTTGCTGGACATGTAAAGAGTAATAAAGAATTACGCGGTAAAGCTAAATAGCGTCTCTTCGAACGCACCCTAAATCATCCTTTGCGCCGTTCCACTTAACACTTGCGGCATTCACTGCGTACTGTAGTAACCAGTTTTATAACTAGCTTTCTAACGCTCCTACCATATTTGTAATACTATTATATAGCCAGTTGTCCTATAAGAGGGAGCGGTCATAAAAGCGAAGCAGTTAACACACACACACATGTGTCAAAATATATTTTTTTTTTCTATTGGCCAAGACGTTAATCCGATGCATGTGCATTACGTTTCCAATATATTCAGAAAGAGAAGAAAATATATTCCCGCACTTTAGTTGTGTGGCTGGATTTCCCTCTCATCCTGGCTATAATAAATAGTAACAGTATAGTATATAATATATAGTAATAGTATGGTATATAGTATAGTGTATATAATATATATTAATATTATATATGTGTTCACATGGTATCGTCTACATTATTATCCTTTTACCAATTTTCAAGTCATTAACATACAATAAAATTTGCTTAAAGAAAATTGCTACAATAAAAGTTGCTTAGCTTAAAATACTACGAGGCGTTATTTATGAAAATATTAATAGTAAGCTCAAATCCAATTCTTGAGATATTTTACAGAGTACATTGATATTTCTACAAAATGAGTTATTGTATTCAATAATCTGTTATCTATTAATTAAAAAGCTGAAATTTCACTTATGAAGCAATTAATGAATCCATATAGCGTATAATTTAGATAAAATTTTGTTGTGACCAACTGAGTCAAAAGTCTTCGAGAGATCAGTGTTAACAGAATCTATATGTGAGCAATCCCTGACAGCTAATAACGTTGCTGCAACATTACAATCGCAGTTTTTGCAGTCTTGCAATCTCGCGGGGAAACATTGCTACAATGTTATTGCAATCTTGCTGTGCTCTATTGGTGAGAAGTGATATTAATTTCATTTAGAAATCAAATAATTTTCTTCTGATTTTAATAAATTTGTCACTAAAAAAATTAAGATGCGTCCAAAGGATATCAGCGAAACTCAAAGACTAGCAAAGCATAACGGTTATCAATCAGATTAAACTCAATATTTTGCTTCCGAATCTCGTAGTGTATTTTCATGTGTACATTATATCGTCATAAACATGTGAAATGAATTGATTCCTGAACGCTGGGATAATTTCGATACCTGCTTGGTGGGAAAATTAAGATGCATTCTTATACTCTTAGAATGTTTCCCAAGGAGCTTTTCCGCGCACCTTCTCCATAGGTTTCACGTAAACATCCGTCGAAATTTCTGACATTTCCGGCCATGCATCAGCCTTCGCTTGCTCCAGTTCTTGGTCAACCTGTTTGTAAACCGCCTCTCGTATGTCCTATTTATGTAACAGAAATTAATTAGAGCTTCATTATAAAATTTTATCGTTTTATATTATAAACCGAAATATGGAAATAGACACAAAGAAAAATAATTCAGAAGAATATAATAAATACTCGTAATATAAGAATTACCTAAGTGTTTACCTGGGTCTCTTTCTCTGTCATGAGTTTCTTCTGTATAACCAGTTGGCTGAACGTTGTGATTGGATCTTGCTCGGTTTGCATATACTTGACTTCTTCTCTGGTACGGTATCCTACACCCGGATCGCTCATGCTGTGTCCGAAGAAACGATAAGTTGCAACCTCGATCACAATTGGTCCCTTACGTAGCGCGTATTCGCGGCTGAAGCGTATGGCATTTCGTACATCCACGACCTTCATTCCGTCTGTCTGTACACGAAAGATACGCATTTGATCGTGTAATTATCGAGTGGGGGTGTAAATCATTTTTATAACAAAGATAGCAAATATTTTTTCTTTGAATATTTCTGCAGAGTCGATAAACTGCTTTTTAATTGATACAATACAAATCATTATATATAAATATATGGAAAAAATATATAAATATATGGAAAAAATTATATTTCCAATTATTTTATTACGTAATCGTTATTACGTTATTACGGTTATAACGGAATATATTACAAGTTCTCAATATGATATCGATAGACCGTATGATATATGTATCATGCAAAATGATAGGTATGCTAGAAATACTTATCATTTTCTCAGTAGTTTTGGCAAAGACAAGTCAATTCGCGTTTAACTTATTCATTATCAGAAAATTAAGCACATTCTTTTCTGCGTGAATAACAAGTAACAATAATGAGTTACTTTTCAAAGGTAACTTCCCCAATTCTGATACATATATTTGTTTTGTTTTGAAAGGCGATATTTTACTTTTATTCCCGGTATGAGGTCTCCACGTGTATAAAGCTGCGTGTTGGCAGAATGCCGATGCACGGCTGTACCCATGCCGTATTTGTTGTTCTCGCATATGTAAACCACGGGTAGATTCCACAACTTCGCCATGTTCCAGGCCTCGTAGATCTGACCCTGCGATGCCGCGCCATCTCCGTACAATGTGAAGGCCACAGCACCTTTGCTGTTGTATTTGTGCGCCAAAGCCATGCCAGTGCCGATCGGTACCTAATGTCGCGAGAATTTGTTCGATGTCCTAACGCATCCGGTCACGTAAGTGGTTGAGCGATCTACCTGTCCACCAACGATGCCATCGCCGCCGTAAAAGCGTGGTGCATACATATGCATGGAGCCACCCTTGCCTTTCGAAGCGCCGGTTTTGCGACCCATAAGTTCTGCGAAAATCGCGCGAGCGGGCGTATCGAACACCGCGGTAAAACCGTGACACCTGTACGCCGTGATAAGGGTATCCTCTTTATCCATAGCCATCTTTATGCCAACAGCCACGGCTTCCTACAAAGGCGCAACGCGAAATATAGTACACACTCGAATTTCATCCGGACGCAACATTGAATGTTTTGACGTTGGCGTGTATCGTTTCGCGATTTTTTGAATTCTCCATCTTATTTGTCCATACCTGACCAGCGTATAAGTGCAGGAAGCCGTTGATGAGCCGCAAACGGTATATGTCCGCGGCTCTGTTCTCCATTCGACGTATGTAGTTCATCATCTTCAGGGCATATATGGCTTCCTCCTTCTTCACAACTGACCGTTCAGATGGTCCTTGTTCCAGACGATACAAGTCGAATTTCTGTGAGAGAGGAAAGAGATATATAAGAAAAAGAAATGCTATTGAGTCAACAGGATTTCCGGTAGAGTACGTAATTGGAATAAATCGTGATTCAATAGCAATATCATTTAAGCTAATAGTTGAATAATTTAAACAGTTGAATTATTGAAACAGAATATTATATTAATATTTCGTATATTAATTTTTAGATAAATAGAGATAGAGAGATATGTTTATTCTCATGGTTACACCAGTAAGATTTGCAATAAACATTAATTGGAAATAGGTTCAGGGCGTGAAAAACTATTTCTGGATTAAGAACATATTACAAAAATCAATTTTGCAAAAATTTATTATAATAAGACTATTAAATATTAATTGTAAAGAAAACTGATTACACCAATCGTTTTTATGGAAAAAGATACAAAAAAAAAAATAAAAGATACAAAAGAAACAAGTATAACTTTTTCATATATCGTTTTTTATTTACGCAAAAAAATATATTTTAAGATTTATTGAAACTTGTTCGTATCCATGACTATACCGGCAAAGTTAGCAAAAAACAATAAATGGAAATAGTATCAGAGAAAAAAACGTTTGACTTAAAAAATATATTACAAAAGTTTTGCAAAATTTCAATCAGTGGTGAAATTTATTATTTTTTGCATAAATAAAGATATGAGAAAAAGTATACGTTCTTCTTTTATAACTTTTTCTGCAGAATCGAATAGTATAACCTGTTATATCTTATAATCAATATTTAATAATTTGTTAATAACAATTTGT
>NW_014554529.1:627591-662353 GCF_001313825.1 Dinoponera quadriceps | reverse complement strand
TAAAATTGATTTTTATAATGCGCTTTTTATACCAAAGACGGTTTCTCATGCTTCGATCCTATTTCCAATTACTTTTTTCTTGTTGATGTAGCCATGGACAAGAACGAGTTTCGATAAATTATGATATTTATTATTTTTCATTTCGCATAAATGGAAAACGCGCAATATGAGAAAATATTACACATGATTCGTTTTTGATTCTTTTTCCATAGAATTAATTGACATAATCAGTTTTGACTACAATCAATATTTAATAAATTTTTCATAAAAATTTGCTATAAAATTGATTTTTGTAATGTGGTTTTTATGTCAGAAATAGTTTCTTAGAGTCTGGTCTTATTTTAAATTATTCTTTTTTGCAAATTTTACTTATGTAGCCATGGGCTTTAGTGAATGTTATAGAATAGTTTTTAGTGAATGTCATGTTCCTGATATAAGTATACATAATAGTTTTCTTAAAAGAAAGCATACAGATTTCTCATATTATATGGTTTCTGAACATTTCACAGCAAATAATGTTTCAGTGCATGTGTATAATGATGGCTTAGAAATTATATAACATAATAATACATTTCATGAAAATTCAAACTGATATGATTTGGCATGATATTATAAAGATAACATTTTCAAAAACCCTTAAATGAGATACCTTAAAAAGTTCCCTTAGTAGATACTTCTGATATGATGATGATTATAAGATGGCTTGTGGACATAATTTATAAGATATTTAAATGTTTCTTAAAAAAAAATATTTCTTCAAAAAAATGTTATTAAAGTTTTCATTCTGACAAGGATGTTGTTTGGGGTTTTTTTTTTTTAAATAGATAAAGTTTGATTTTGTCAGATCGTACTGATTCTACAGCAACTTCTTGAGCGAGCTCACGATAACAGGCTAATAGGTGACTTTGAGTTTTGGCAGCGGCTCGGTAAAATGGTAAAACTGTCTTTGTCCATATCGAATACATTCTTCGGGCAGCTCACGTTAACGAAGGGACAATTTCTTCAAAGATTGCACGAATCAAAAACCGATAATTAATGTTAATTTTTTCGAATCGGTACTTATTATTAAATAATGGTGTAATATAGATTGATTCACATAACACATTATATGTTTATCGTTCTTGTTACACATATATTTCTTCTCATTTTTTAGTTCTTGTGTAGAAGCTGACTAATTACTTTCTACGGAGCAAGCAGAAATCCAACGTATCACAATTGTCGCGATTCGATAAGTCGACTATCGCGTCGGTTGTTTTTAATGGCTTATGTCCACAGGAGACGGCAACGCTTGCCGCGCGGCGGAAGTTGACGCGGTAGCCAATCAACATGTCGTTTTTCGGTAAGAACTAGAAGTTTATTAGCTACCGCGCGAACTTCTGCTACGTGGAAAACGTTACCACGTCCTGCAAGCAGAAGCCATAACAAACTGTCAAAATGCATGACCTCCACAATCTTCTTCTCCTTCTCTTCTTCTTCTTCTTCTCAGTTGGGTCTATGAATTACTCTAACGCCTGTCTCCTACTCCAACGCCATCTTCTTCTTTTCAATTATGGCTACGAACAGCTCAGAGGCTCTTTAGGTCAAAGAACTTAATCTCTTTACCTGGAATAGGACCATATGAGAGTGTTGAGAGGGGAATTTAGATTTAAGTAATTGAAAGGAAATGAATGAATAATTTTAACAACTTGGTGAAATTCGGAGCATTTTGAATAAAACAGTTTATTAATTATACTAATAACATAATTTGTTTCTCACACGTATGAATAATAGTAATAAATTGATGAGAAAAATCGTTGTAAAAGATACAATATTTAAATGATGAAAGGGTCAGCTAAAGTTAAACAATGAGATATATGGGTTAACATTAAACAAACTTTTATAAACCAGTATTATTGGAATAATGCAAATACAAGGTGAAGATTAAAGTAAAAAAATGTAATTCGTGTAACTTAATTTAATACAATCGGATTTAACGTAAAAGATAACGCGGAAAAGATCGCGGGTGAAGGGCGGACCGCCATGGGCGATCGAACGTGGGCCGCCGGTGGTATCCATTTACCGACTGATGGAGAAATATCGATCGCTGGAGGAGGGTAACGATGGTAATACAACAATACAGACATACTGTCGGTAACACAGTACCTAACATCGGTCCCCGCGCGCATGACGTCACTCCCCTTCGTGATGTGAATCCCCATACCAACAAATTCCCCCATCCTCCGCGTGATGTCAGTCCACGTTAGCCCGAATTCGACCCTCCTTACGTCCGAATATCTCGAAAAAACACGAGATACTCTTTCTCCCATGGTATGGTGCGCGATCGCAACGCCAAAGAACATGCATGTACCCGCGGGTTGTAGGAGTATTTCCCGCAACTCACCCCTCCCTCATAATACGTACGCGTCCACCCAACGATCCAGTAAAAAATTTCGCGGTTTTCGCTCGCGATAGCCGTTGCTGCTCAGCTCGTACCAACCGACATTCATGCATTCACTCACTCGTCCTAAATAACATAACATAAATAGTATTACCAACATTTGCAAAAAAAAAACACACACGCACTCATACTCGAGATTTCACAGTAAAACTGTGATATATTCTACAACTTAATATCGACCCACCCATATTTATAATTAAATTTATAATTAAAATTACTATAACTCTAACATAAATACAATAACTAAAACTTTTCTGGAATAGCAATTCATTTATAAAGAATAATTGCGTATTTCTTTTTCTTTTCTTTATTTTTGGGTATATATTTAAATATACAGGTGGATGAAATCCATTTGTATACATCTTAATCACTTATTAGTCACTTATTAATATATCTTTAGGATAATCGAAAGAAATTCGATTTAGGTTTCCTCTTATTTTTTATTTATAGTCATATGTATATGGTTCGTGTGTATAAATGTTCATGTGTGAACGTAGATGTTTATATTTCAGGTAAAAATAAAAAAATGAATGTTCATAAATTCATAGGGGTTGCTAATAATAGTTACTAACATAAATAGTACTGTGTTAATTCTACATCGAGTAAAATATATTTTCACAGACGATAATAAAACGACTCGTGAACCACCATATCTGGTGTAACATCTTTTATAGATGCGCAACCTAAAAAAAAGACATTTATTAAACTACTGATCAACAATCTGATAAGGAAGAAATTAATGGCCTGTATCCTGAAGTCTCTTTTATCGGTAAAAGTGCTTTAAACATAACTTCTCAATTAATCCAGTTTCCTAAATTGCTTTTAAAGACCATTCTTATCGACAAAAAAAAAGTTCATAATACAGGTCAATATGAAAAATTAACATTCGCTGTAACTTGCCACTCAATGCAAAAGTCAAGTCGATTTCTTTTCTCATAAGTTTGAGAACCTCGTTGGCGCCTCTCTCGCCATCGTACGTCAAACCCCACAGCATCGGTCTGCCAAAGAATACCTGAGAAACAGTTGGTCGATGAACGAAGACACGAACACAACAAAGTACACGCATGCACGATATGATCTGAATATTTTCGCAAGTCGCTCAATGCATTCTTACCATTTTTGCACCAAGTGCCAAGGCTTTAAACACGTCGATACCCTGCGTCACCCCTCCGTCCATGTAGACTTCGATCTTGTCCCCCACTCCTCTACTGATTTCTGGCAAAGCTTCAATCTGCAAATGCAAATGTTGGCCTCAATATTTCGCTTACTGATGCACCCCTGAATATTGAATTATTTATTTCTAACGATATTCGATGCTGTTCAATGTAATTCCTAAATTGTTTTAAGCACAAGAACGGGACCGACCGTGGCTGGGACAGTGTCTATCTGGCGTGCACCATGATTTGACACGATAATACCGTTAGCCCCGTTTTCCACGGCCAAACGTGCATCTTCTATCGTCAGAATTCCCTTGAGAATTATCGGCAGCTTTGTGATACTGCAACAAATCAACCTTGATCATATCGATTTGCTCGATGAAATAAACCGCGATAATAGATCCGGCGCTGCCCAGATAAGAAAAGCGTACGGCGATATCAGCGTGAATACCTTTTCAACCATGTTATATCTTCCCAAGTGAGGGAAGAGTCGAACAGCTCGGTGACATATTCGTTAAGGTTTGAGTCGCTCTTCACGACGGAAGTTATCCGTTGCGACAAGTCACCTTCGAAATTTGCATATCTGAAACGGAGTATATATACATAATATATTATCTATAAGTGTCACTTAGTTCCAGGGATAGGTGATTAAAATCTTAACCTACGAAATTCTATTACTCTAGCAACACAATTCATAGTTTCCATACATTGGTCCAATATTAATTATATTGACATTTATTGGACGAATTGTGTGAATGTTATCGCCCAATATGTAAATCAGCGAAATTTGGAAAAGCAGATTTCGAGTAGTATCTGTTATAAAATTTATCGACAGTTTGCTAACAGGAATATAATAGGATTCGCCAACAGGGCACGATAGCAAATTTTTTGCTGTCTAACCAAATCTCTTTTTTCTGTCACTATATTGGCAAACATTTGTTGTTCCAGCAAAATTTGTTTTCTCCGTGTGTTATTATGCTTTGCTAGCAAATCCAGTTATATTCCTGTTAGGAAGCTGTCGACAAAATTTATAACAGATATTGCGCGCAAAATCTGCTTTTGCAAGTTTGGCTGTCCGGCTGATTTTATATTGGTCAATATTCGTCTAATGAATGCTGATATAACCAACATTGGACGAATGTATCGCTAATGAATTTGTGTTATTAGGATAGTCTCGCTAGTTACTTGTAAACATTTGAAATACCTCAGATGGCTCGGCAACATGAAGTTATTTCTTACATCGGCGCGTCTGTCACCAAACAGAGGCGCGTCGACGGTGAGAACTAATGCTTTGAACCCGGAACGTTCGGCGCGCTTGATTAAATTTAACGTAACGTTCCTGTCGCGATAAACGTAAAGCTGGAACCATTTGATGCCAGTCGGCGCCGCTTTCGCCACTTCTTCTATGCTGCTCGTCGATATCGTCGACAGTATAAAGATCGTTCCTGCTGCCTGAGCGGCTGCAAATTGACAAAGCGGAAATAATTGTCCGCTCAAGACGTCATGCGAAAAGACGACGTAATCATTGCTAAATTAGCTGGAATAGAGCGAATAGTCTAATAGTGTCTAGGTTAAATGTCGAACGGCTATCCGGGTTGATCGATGCCGTTAAATTGATTGGAAATTCGCCCGCGTCCGATTTGCAAGAATCGAGTCGACTAATTTCACCGATTTTATTCCGCAGCAATTCTTTCATTTCGCTTCAATTATTCTGAACGATTAAATTCACAGAATCGATCGTATTATTACATTAATATTCGTGCTAATTTTAGACTCGGGTTTCTAACCGGTTTTATCTGCACACGACGGTTACGTTACACAAGCTGCATGCAACATACGTAACGATCAACCTGTCATTGCTACACGCATATATTATTCGTAACACCTGTAGAAGGTTTCTCGCTGAAACACGGATATATAACAGATACAAGAAACAAGTGCACTTCCTCCTCGTACTCTATCTTTATCATGAGCGTTTAGTCGTAAACGTATTTTCCATTGAGCTTGCATCAAACAAGATAAACTTGAGGATTGCGGATTACGCCGCAGCAAAAACGATGAACAAGGCGGCAAATTGAGCTGTTGGTGCGGCAACGGTCACTTCAGAATATTTTTCTCGCAAAAAAACACCGTCCTTTCCATGACAAATGAACCCTGGACTAACGAACATGCTCCGACATGATCGATGTTTCCCTCGAATTCCTCGGTCGTATTGCCCTGTCTTATTATTTCCAGCCTTATTCAGCACGCTCATTACATCGCGATTGATGTCGACCGAGCGGAACCGTTAAGGTTCGCACAGGTGCAAAAACGCAAGTGAGATCGCGCCAAGTTAGAAGCGCGAGACGACAGAGAGAGAGAGAGAGAGAGAGGAACGAGTTCTCCGCTGCTGGCGCTGCTGCTGAAAGGATTCCTCTCTCTCCGGCTCGTTTCGTCTCAGTCGTCGCGTGACAGTTGCGCGTGTCGTTTGTGCGTGTCGCCGCACGTCGTCTACGCTCTCCCTTTCGTGCGTGCATATCGTGCCCCGCCGGTAGCAATTATCACGACGCGTGATAAGCGGAAATCAGCGGTTCGCTCGCTGAGAAAAATCGGTCGGTGTGATCAACGACAAATGACGTTGTCACACCGTTATCACGCCGTGTGCTTGTCACCGTGCGCGGAAGGGGTTAAAGCGCGAAGTGAGGTTAAGTCGTCCTCGTGAGAGAGAGAGAGAGAGAGAGAGAGAACGAGCGCGCACACCCCGTCATGACTCTCCCGCGAAGATGAGGCGAAACGTGATCAGTCTGATCAAGTTCTCCTTCCTGGCGGCGTTCACGGTGTTCCTCACCGTCGTCGTGTTCCGTTACATGCGGGCGCCGTCTAACCGTCAGCTCTCGACGCCGCTCGACACACTGATCGCGGCGGTCGCCGTCGGCCCCCGCAGCCCCGGCGACGGCCACCGGGAGAACGACGAGCGTCCGAATCAGGTATTTACCAAGCGGGATCCGAAAGAAAGAAAGAAAGAGAGAGAGAGAGAGAGAGAGAATACCTGTGATATCCCTCGATTGTCCGTCTACGTCCGCGTCAACGGAGAGTGGAAATCGGCGATAACGTTGATTTCAATTTCCTCGCACCGGTCATGAGCGAGAGTGTCGGAACTGGTTTCAATTTCGCCTAGATGCAATTTCCTGCGGTGTGGAAACGCGCGAGGAGGAGGGCCTTACATCAATCGGTCGTTCTCGCGACTCTCGGGGAATCCGAACGCGTCGCGTATTATCACGTACGTACCGGTTATGATGCGCCGTTTCGATCGACCTTCATGTGCCTCTCGGAAACCTACTTTCTTCGTATGCAGCGGTTAACAAACGAGTTCTCGGTTGCATCCCGGCCTCTCTTTATCTCTCTCTCTCTCGCATTCCTCCGGCGTTCAGGAGCGTACGAGAGCGACCGCGCGCCCGAACGATTTGGGTCTTCTCTCGCGATCGCACGGATCTTGTTTGTCGTTGTAGCAAAATTATTTATAGTCTCAGCACTTTTGTTTGTTTTAAAAAAATAGCCGCAATTTTGGTGAAAAGGGAATAAAAAATTATGCGTTGCACATATTAGTATCATTTGTCTCAAAATCTTCTAGACACTTTTATCGATAAAAGTGAGTTTAGGATGTTGGGTCTGTAAGTATAGTTATATGAATAAAGAACGGAGATGCCGAACGAAAGATTCACGAAACTATTTCTCGTTGCTAATTCGAATATATATTTCCTAGGATCTGGATGACAAAATCGACTGGCATGACTACAAGAAGATCGAAGCGGAGAACAAGCGAAGCGGAATGGGAGAACACGGGAGGCCAGCCTTCCTTTCCCCGTCGCTCGACGCGCTGAAGGAGAAACTGTACCAAGTAAACGGATTCAACGCAGCTCTCAGCGACGAGATCTCCGTGAATCGATCGGTGCCTGACATTCGCCATCCGGACTGTAGGAAGAAGAAATACCTGAAGAACCTAGACCCGGTCTCTGTGATAGTGTCCTTCCACAACGAGCACTTCAGCACGCTGCTGCGGACTTGCTGGAGCGTGATCAACCGCTCGCCGCCCTCTCTCCTGGAAGAGATCATACTGGTGGACGATGCCAGCACGAAGGTGGAGCTGAAGAAGAAGCTGGACGACTACGTCGACAGGAACTTGCCGAAGGTAACGATCGTACGGTTACCGAGACGCTCGGGATTGATCAGGGGTCGGCTGGCGGGCGCGAAGAAAGCCCGAGCGAAGGTGTTGGTGTTCCTGGACTCGCACAGTGAAGCCAACGTGAACTGGCTGCCGCCGCTGTTGGAGCCGATCGCGCAGGACTCCAAGACCTGCGTCTGCCCGTTCATCGACGTGATAGCTTACGAGACCTTCGAGTACAGAGCTCAGGACGAGGGCGCTCGTGGCGCCTTCGACTGGGAATTGTACTACAAGCGGTTGCCGCTGTTGCCAGAGGACCTGAAGAGACCCGCTGAACCCTTCAAAAGCCCGATCATGGCCGGCGGTCTGTTCGCCATCAGCACCAAGTTCTTCTGGGAGCTCGGCGGCTACGACCCGGGCCTGGACATTTGGGGCGGCGAGCAATACGAACTCTCCTTCAAGATCTGGCAGTGCGGCGGGCACATGTACGACGCGCCCTGCTCCCGAGTCGGCCACATCTACCGGAAGTTCCCGCCATTCCCCAACCCGGGTCGCGGTGACTTCCTCGGCAAGAATTACAAGAGGGTCGCCGAGGTATGGATGGACGAATACGCGGAGTACATCTACAAGAGGCGGCCGCACATGCGCGCCCTGGATCCCGGAGATCTGTCGGAGCAGAAGGCCCTGCGGGCGAAGTTACACTGCAAACCGTTCAACTGGTTCATCAAGAACATAGCCTTCGATCTCGTGGAGGTTTACCCGCCGATCGAGCCGGACGACTTCGCCTCGGGCGAGATCCGGAACATGGGAGCGACCGACCTCTGCCTGGACTCGAAGAAGCGGAAGAGGGACGAGCTCGTCGTAGTGGACACCTGCATGAAGGACAACCCGAGGGTGTCCGGGGAGCAGGAGTTCCGGCTGACCTGGCACAAGGACATCAGGCCGAAGGACCGCACGGATTGCCTGGACGTGTCGAGGGGCGAGGAGAAAGCGCCGGTCAGCCTGTATCCCTGCCACGGGAAGCAGGGCAATCAGTTGTGGCGTTACGATGTCGAGAAGCAGTGGCTGATGCACGGTTACTCGTCCCGCTGCTTGGACGCCGACCCGGCCAGCAAGAGGGTCTACGCGACCGCCTGCGACAAGTCGTCGGCCACGCAGAAGTGGCGGATAGAGCAGGTCAGCATGAAGGCCATCAACAATTGGGAGAACATAGGACCCAAGCTCAAGTGAAAGAGAGAGAGAGAGAGAATCTCTTCCCTCACACTGCCATAAAGTTTCGCCAATAGACTCCTCGCGTTGGGGCTCCCACTTGTATGGAAACCCCACGAGCGATCCATTTATACATGTATATTCCTGGTAACTAGTCATCGCAAATTCTCGATTTGAGCAACCGACACACCGCACCCGGTATCTCAGCGATCGATCACGAGAGAGAGGTAGAATCGATCGCGAGAGCGTCGAATCATTTTCAGCACGTAGCGTAGGGCGAAATTTTCGTTCCTCGGCAAGATCGTTGGACTGGACTCTGGGATAGCGAGCGTCTTCGTATCGCGACCAATATGACTCGACACATATCGCATAAGCGCTCTATCGTGCCTTACATTATATAGCTACACTTAGTAAGTACGACGTGTGAATCGTAACGATTTTAACGTATATAAGTTCGCCCCTTCGCTCAAATTAATGTTACGACAGCCGCTGTCCTATGTCCTTTTAATATCGCTTATTAAACAGGACTGACGTTTCATTTGTACTATAGTGTAAGTCGCGGTAAGACGAGCGGTGTATCTCAGACCGCTCCGCCGAGAGATCGCGAATGCGATTTATATAATACTTATAACGATTCATTCCATTATTATTAGTCTACATAAGTCTACATCAGTAACATAAATGATTAATTGTTTAATCGTATAAACAAATATTACGAGCGGATTACTTTCAAAACGGAGGTGATCCTCCAATTTGTACGTGTTGTCAACAGATTGCAGGATAACTTGAAGCACGCGAGAAAAGGATTTCTTTGAATTTAACAGAATTTCTTTAACCGAAACATATTTGGAATAGAACGACCCGAATGTTCGTTTCAACAAACGGGATTGTTTGGTTCCTCAAACACATTTCTCTTATATTTTCATCCAAACATCGCAATGGTTGTCACAGGGATACAATATTGGGGAGAAGTAACATTATGTTAGAAACATATTGAAGAACTTCTTTTCGTTTCGGTGAAACAATATTTAATATGCGATGAAATGAATTTTTTTTTTACTGAAAACAAAATATTTTCTTTAAGTAATACTAAAAGAAAAACTACATCCACATGAACCTTTTCTTCTGCGTAGATGTATCTTTTTCGACAAGAGGGATGTATTGTCACACAATAAGCATGTTAGGAAATAGATAACGTATATGATTCGCCTTGGTATCGTTCAATACATACTTCTTTTGATCGGATATCGAAGAAATGGATATGGATTATCCGAGGAAATACTCAAATGAACGATCACTTTCGCGCGATTGCTTCTTATCGCGGATTATTCTACGGGGTATTTATGTCCGATTGAAATCGAGCGCGGGAGACCCGTTGAAATGAATTTAGACAACAAGATCAATTTGAAATATCGATTCGTTACATCTCTGTCGGTGTTTTCGTTTACGTTCAAGCGCGGATCTTTAATAAATACGGAACGGCAAGCGGAAAGGAATTGTTAAACTGTCTGTGATCGTCGGTGTCGGGGCTAATCTTTGATTATTACGACTATTTTTGTAACGACTATTTATGTATGATTTAATAAAAGTTTGTATTGAACCCTCCCACCTTATGTTCTCAAATAAACGCCAGCCCCGAACCCCTGGTGGTGAATTTTACGCGACGAAACGTCGCAGTCGACCAACAACCGCTCCCCACCTCACGTCACATCGATCCTTCGCGGCACAATATTTAAGGAATACTCGAGGCCTGCCGTCTTGCTTGGTGACGTCAGAAGCGAGAAAACACGTGCACAGAATTCTCGCGATACACGTTCAAATAAAAAGATATACTCACAATATGATGCTTGTGATTAATTCAGCACACTTGCAAAATATTCTGAAAACTTTCCTTCTGTTCTAACAATCAATGAATAATCGTAAAATTAACAACATGCAACTTTTCTTTTTAATCTATCTTTTCTCGTGATTTTGTCACGTTAATTTTACAACTATTTATTGATTATTTTCTATTTATTTATTGATTATTCGAGCGGAAGAAAAGTGTTCCAAGTATTTCAAACGTGTCGAATCGATCACAAGTGTCGTTTTGCGGGCATATCTTTTTATTGACGTATGTTTCTCGCTTCTGACGTTACAAATAAGATAGCCTCGACGAGGATACACACACACACACAGGAGCTTTAAAACAAAATGTTGACTTACCCCTTGCGTTAGCGCATTCTCCATGGGGGTGAGCCATGCGTTGCATCGCGGTGGGTGCGACTCCCAGGGGCATCGAAACTTTCTGACCCAACACCGTCGTGCTTATGTCCCTTTCGGACACGTCCCGCAAAAATCTGGGACGTATTCTATATCTGCGAGAACATAATTAAGAATTTTTAATAATCGCATCGGTGATCGTTGTAAGATAAATTGCGACAAGACCTGTGTACGAACTTCCCCGAAAGTACGTAAAACATTTTCTAGGACCATCGAATATTTCAACTTGAATTTTCCGCAATTGTAGTCACGAGCTAGCCAGGATTTCAGTCAGGAAGGGGAGGAGGCAATAATTTATTACCGAATATATACCGTAGCGTTTTTGTTTTAGAATGTAAATTGTAATGTATCAGTTACATTTCTTTACTTTTATCATTTTCATAATTAAATCGTTTCTCCTTTGCCAAAACTTGGGTGTGGGCAAACATTTCCTATCCCCCTCCCCCTTCTCTCGACTACGCTCATGATTACAACTCTAACCAGACGGACTGTGAACAACTGTATTTTTGCAACAAAAACGTTCGGAAAGAACGTGCATAACGCCATTACGTTCAGATATACTTGATATCAATCGAAATCGAACGTTCCACGTTACTTTCTTTCGAGAGGAAATTCGCTACAATTCCGTAAATTCACTTGTTGAATGCCTCCTTGTTCAATTTTACACTGTACTCCGACCCCGCGCCGCTTTTGTAGTAATCCCTCACAAAAGGAGGTAGATGCTTCAGAGCGTATCTCTCGTAGTCTTCGACACACACGTACGCTGCCATCTTCTTCGGATTATCTTGTCGAATTAGAGGAAGGGCTAAACCTGAACCGATCAAGGTTTTTTGATGGACAATTCACGGGAAGATTAAAGTCAATAAAGACCAATGACCGGTTGCATGATCGAGTGGATTTCGCAACTAGGATATTTTGCAACTATAATGTAACGAAAGTGACGACGTTTCGTCGTGAATTTTCGTTTAGCGAAAATAAATTCCAGCAACGCTGCCATCCAGTCGCTGAAATCACCTTTTTTTTTGATAAATCAATAAAAAACTTACTATCGTCCAAAACGGGCCACTGTAGTCACTTTTTTTTCTGAACTGCCGTTATACTTATAAAATATATTCTATATATATTTTTGCCGCCTCTTTTAATAAAACTCCGAAAGCGAACTTGTGTATTGTCCGTGTCCTTGGTCATTCCTTGTATGAACTTTCAAACCGTTCTATAAAAAGAATTCTCTCTCTCTTTCCATATATATATATATAGATAAACTGAGGAAGGTGTGAGTAAGCGTTGCGTTTCTGCTCGAGTGGCGCTAGCTGTTTTCAGAATTTTACAAAAAATGTCACTTTTTGTCACTATTTTGACATCTGAAAAATCACTGTCACCTTTCCGCCCAGAATCTAGTTGCTGTTTCACTTAATTATTCCGGTGACTGGATGGCAACGCTGTTATAGCGAAAAGATCTGCATAAATATGTAGAGTGCTCGTATTTTTAACTCATAATTTCAACACGATCGATATAAATGATTTCAAAAACTAGCCTAACACGGTTATCTAACGATAAAGCGATATTTGTTGCGTGATAACGGATAGTGTGATAGTATCTATGCGTTTATAGCACCGTCAAGATTAGTTTCAGTTGTGTGATATTATTATTATTGCATAATATTTGTGTGATATTATTATTATTATTGCATAATATATTCGCTTGCGCGCGGGAAGAGTAAAAGTCAGAGCGTGCATGCGATAATACGCGAGATACAATGAGTATTTTTAAATTAATTACAAAAACGATGCAGCTACTGAACGATAATCGCGATGACTCTGCTCTGTACTCGAAGAGTAACATGGTTTTACCGCAGAAAGCGCGTTAAATTAATCAACAAGAAATTCTCTCGAGGCAGGTGACTTGTAATTTTGCAAAACGTCTGAATGTCATGCGCTGTTTACTTTCTCCGATTTCTAGTGCTCACAGAATATTCCCGCATACAGGTTTATCGGTTACGCGTGTAGCTTCAACACGATTTGAACACTTTTCTTCCTGATGTGGCTGGAAATGTAACCAACATTTCATAAGAGAACTTATTTTTCAAGAATTATTCAAAAACAAGTTCTCTTATCGGCCACATCATACGAAACGCATTAAAACCAAATATATCCACGGCGATATTGATAACATCGGTGCGATGATTTGTTTGCAGCGTCATAAAAATTTAGAGAGCCGACGAGATTCGTTAAAAACTGACGAAGCTTACCGTGCTTCAAAATTCACCGGACTCGCTGTCTTCACCCGTTCGTGATCGTCGACAAATAACTACTGACTGTCTTGAAACAGAATTCTGCGAATAAGGCGTAATGGTAATTCAAAGTTGTATCGTGTAACTGATAAGACTGTTTCAATTTATAACTCAATAACTCTTTGTTTGCACCACATATTCTGCATAGATAAATCGGCTATCTCTTTCGTCCTAAGCATGCATTGATAACAACATTGATAAGCCTCCTGAATATTCGCTATAATTATCCTTCTTTGATAACTAGAAGCGAGGAAAGTTATATTTTTTTTTTACATACATTATGACAATTTATGTGAAAGTAAAGGAATACAGTCTTATCAGTAATACTCGTGATCAATTCGGCATATTTCTGAAAATGTCCGGATGCTTTCCTTTAACCTGAACAATTCGCAGATAGCCGCAAATTAGTGTAAAATGCAACTTACGTTTTTAATCTATTTTTTATTATGATTTCTGTTACGTTAATTTTATGACTATTAATTGTCCGAGCAAAAATATCCGTCTAATTTTACAAGTGTGCTGAATCGATTACAAATGTCAATTTACGGACGTATCTTTTTATTTAAAAGTATAATGCAAATAACTTTGACACGTTTTCTCGTTTCTGACGTCAACAAAGATAGTCAAAAACAAAGATAGTCACGGTGATTGTTCTGGAGTCTTTAATATTCACACTCAAAAACCAAAATAATAAGAACGTCCGGAGTTAATCCACGTGTCCAGGTATTTGCATTTTTACCTTAGCACAATTTTTTTTTCAGTGTATAATATATTAGGTTGGTGCGTATGAAATGTCGCATTCTCTTTACATGCGGACGTTTTCCTCCCTGTTTTCGTTATACTTTTGTATTTGGCATAACCTCATTCATACTCGTATTGTCCATTGCCAGAGACTCATTTCAACAAAATAGGTTTTCTCGAAGGTCTTCCCTTTTTTATTTCTTTTGAGTTTATTACCGATATGAATTCTGCCGACATTCGCGTCATTTTCTTATATGAGTACAAACTTGGTAATAGTGCTGCAAAAGCTGCACGCAACATAAACCAAGCGTTTGGGGAGAATACGGTTAACAATCGGAAAGTGCAGCGTTGGTTCGAAAAATTTCGGACTGGCGATTTTTCACTGCAAAATGAGCCGCGCGGAAGACCCAAAACGTCTGTGAATAATGATGACCTGAAGGCTCTAGTGGAAGCGGATCCAGCCGTATCCACGAGGGAACTTGCTATCAGGATGAAAGTTGACCATACAACGATATTGAGACACCAAATTGTACTCCCATCGCTTGTGAATCGGCATGGCCCGCTACTGCTCCATGACAACGCTCGGCCGCACACATCGCACAAAACAATTGCGAAACTGAACGAACTGGAATATGAAGTTTTGCAGCATCCACCATATTCACCGGATCTCTCGCCGACCGATTTTCATTTTTTCAAGCATTTAGAGCTGTTTTTAAGAGGCAAACACCATGAAAATGAAGACAGTCTAAAAAACTCGATATCAGAGTTTATTAATTCTAAAGACCAAAATTTTTTTAAGACAGGCATCTACGCTTTAAAATCTCGTTGGGAGAAGTGTATTGAAGCGAATGGAGCATACTTTGATTGAATAAACAGCTTTTGAAGAAAGATATACAGTTTTATACAATCACTTAAGAATCCGACATTTCATATGCACCAACCTAATACATTTTCATTAGAGTTTATTATGAAGGCTTACGGTCTGAAATGATCACCGTTTTTATCCGTTCGTCTCGATCACAGATGACTGACTGTCTCGGAGCAGAATTCCACAGATAAGACAGTGGCAAATAGGAATATAATGTCATATATGGGTAAATTTCAATATATATTTTTTTTTCCGGGAAAAAATAAGTAAAATTTAATAAGCTCTGTTTTTTCCGACAAAAGCAGAGGCAAATTTAAGTGAAGTTTTTAATTTTAAGTTATATTGTCCAATATGAAGTTTATTTCCTACGTTGTTATATAATTGTAAATCGAGATCCGTCAGAGACCAAAATTTGTGACGAAATTTGTGAAGTTGTGCAGCATGTGTACAAAATATCACACATGAATGACGCTTACATTATTTGAATGTATGAACTCTCCCTTTTAATTTACATATCTTAGAACGTGGCCGGTTTTTGAAAAAGATAGCAAATTTTCACTTAACTTACACATCGTTTGACTCGCTGCTGAGTTGACTTACTACTACTTCGATTTTTCATTCGAAAATGGCGCCCCGTAGCGGGATGGTAATTATTTAGTTTAGCTACCTCAGCACAGACATAATAGAGATTTGTGGCACGTTTCTTTCTCAATAATGGCTGCACTGGTTCAAAAAATTTACATATTATATATGGTCTGTTCTTTTTCACTGCACCAGTTGAGCAGGGAGGACTCCGATAGCCCACATAGGTGATTGGCTAATTTAATATAAAATTTTCTAATTGGCGGTCCAGCGGAAAGGCACCGGCCGATGTGCGCTATCACGCTAACGGGACCCTCCCGATGTACATATAGAAAATATAAAAGCGTGTGTCTCTCAATAATGGTTCCAGGAATTAGCGGGAATAACGAATATACGGAAAAAGATAGGGTTCTAAATTTGCGTTCTGTCAAGGCAACAACAACTTTGTCAAAAATAAGTGGGTTCAATCGAACCAAGGATCCGTGACACGTGCGCAGACCACCTAACAAACACAACTACGCTCGTCAGCGACTCGCACAAGATTCGAAAGTGCGAAGTGAAATTACATAATCAATCGCCCCGATCCGAATCGATTCTGAACAAGTCATTGATATAGTCTATTTTTTCTGTTCCTACACTGATTTGTATCAGTTCTCTTTTTATCTCTTTTTTGAGATTTAGTGGGAAAAAAGGAAAAATGTTGAGCAGAAAATAGACCCGTAAGTTCCGGTCTACAATGGGTACTTTAAGCTCTAAACTCTGACAGATTCACCAATCACGATCGAATACGAAGAGAATAGTCGACTGTGATTGGTCAATTTTTTAAGGCTTAGAGCTTAAATTCTTAGTGTCGATCCACGCTATTTAACGCTACGTCATTCTATCTTTATTACTCTTGACACGTAGAACAAGGCTAGAATGACACGGTAGCGCTAAATACAGCGTCTCTCCGAACGTATCCAATACGTGAAAAGGGGGCTGAAGGGTAATTGAAGAACGATGACGTTACCGACTGCTTCTGGGCATTCGGCGTACAATAAAACACACGGCGGGCCTCAGTCCGTGCGTCCTCGCTTCGCGCGTGTGTTCGGTCGTGGCAGACCTTCGACACAACCTTACGATAATCCCGATGTCTCATAGAAATGCATTAAATCCTACGATAAAGTACATCGTACACATCCGTGAGACCACAAAGCAGCCAAGTGTTTCGTATACGCTAAACTAAAGCCTGGCCGTCTCGAAGGCAACGTCGAGAGCACGTCCTCGTTCAGATGTCGAGAGGGAACTAAACGGAAGGAAGTAAACGGAGTGCCAACACGTAGATCCACGCGAGAGCGGATGCAACAGTAACCTATATCGTTACATGCGGACAATTGCGCGCGCAACATCACGCAGCAGACGACGGGCAGCGAGCCGTCGGTCCACGCGCGCGACTCCGGGCGGTGAAAGCATGGCGAGCGGACACGCGTCGCGCTCGATCGTTCGCGTCCTCGTTGAGAACGTCGTTACCCCGGCTTCCGCTCGTCGTGTCCGGTGAGCACCGTCGACCTCCGGTGAGTGAGCGCACGAATATCGACCGTCGTGACCGAGGGCCGTCCGTCGTTTCTCGCCGACCGTCACTCGGAAGTACCGATCGTTCCTGGCCGTACATCCCCGCGAATCTCGCGTCGCTCGGACACCCCCCGCCCTCGACGGTTCACAGCGAATCTGCGTGCGCGCGACTTCGCGTCTTCCCACCGCGACAGTGACATAACGACCGCTACACTTCCGCGTAGCACGTGGCGGCCGACCGGCGCAGCTAGCGCGGCCTTAGTTCGGCCTCCCGGCCGCTAGGCGGCCACCGTCCTCTACCTCGCAGCGATCTGACGGGTAACAATTTGACGAATGTTGTGTGAAAAAAACATCCCGCTCGGATTTCGGCTGATGCGTGAGATAGCTGCGGTAAGGGATCTCATGTCGCGTCTGAGCGATCACCGGGAGGTCGAAACTGAGCGAACGACAGGGGTGTGTAACTTCGAGGTTTCTCGATGGTACCTGGGTATTGAGCAGTTAGTATATAAGGAGGAATCGCAGCAGGTACTATCGGGTAGTCCGATGCTTCCCGGGAAAAAACCTACGCATCATGCGGCCTATTTACAGACCACATCATGTCTAGTACTCACGTACCGCTAAAACCGCGTGTATCGAATCGAACTTGTCCTTGCTGAAATCTACTGTGGAAGTGACGACGACTATCTTTTTGCCGAAATCAGCGGGATCTTCCTTTTCATGATTTAATTAACTTTGGTGATCTTTTAATAATCTTTTTTTTTATCGTTTTCTCTTTAATTATTTTTTATTATTTATATATATGTAAATTTTGATATTCACATCTTCAATCTCTGTCTCAACTAGTCTGAATTTTCTCGAAAAATATACAATTGTCCGCAATTTTATTAAATGTTATTTTAATGTAAAGAACGACAGATCTCTCGAAGTCACGATAGATTGATGGACAGGCGACACGAGAAGTTTGATGTAAATATTTATTCAACGGACGGTTGTATTTTTTGTTCTCCATTGAGTGATGCATCATTTATAAAACGATCGTGACGCGAGGGAACAAAGTGCAATTTACTTAGTAATAAATCCATTTCAAGAATCACAGATGATATTATTCTTAGCGAAAACCGGAATAAAATTGTACTTTCTTTTCTATAAAAACTTGACTCTAACTGTACAATTTAAAATGCATCGGCGTTTCTTCGAGTTTTACACGGAGATAGGCTTGTAGAAATTGTACTGCTAGCAATTTCATATATGTACGCGCGCATATTAAATAACTGTTTTTAAATTTAAACCAATGGAAAGAACTAGAATGCATTTTCTTATTCAGCATGGTATAATACTTTTAAATTATATATATAGTATAGTATTTTTAAATTATATACATCATTTAATATATTTACAAAATTTTCTTACCGTCATTACTTTTTACGGTAATTTCTTTACTAACAAAACTACACTTTGAACTGGAAGAACGTAGAATTGACAAATACAATAGTCACGTTCATTAACCGAGGGTTTATTTTGTAACTGTTGGAAGTTTTCTTAGCTAAGATTGGATTGTTCTTTCAGATCTAAAGGAATAATCCAATCTCAGCACAGAAAACTTTCAACAGTTGGAAAATGAATGTTTCGCTGGGCGCAACCAATTTCAACACATCCGTCGTAGAAAGATAGAATTTCAGTTTCCGACAGGATGTATAGTCCAAATACGCTTATCGTCGAACACCCGATATGTATTAGTCATGAATAATCACTGTCGATGAGCTTTACTAGTATTCGCGTGTGACGTTAGTATATCATGATACACGTACCTACACGTATTCGATCTCAAAGTCCAAATTTCAACAGATCTGAAACTGACAAAGGTCGCTTTCAAGAATAATGAGTTTTATAATACACGCCGGATCGTCTTAAGCGGTGACAACTTAGCGTATTCGAACTTAGCGTATTCAAAATATGCGAAATACGCCAGATCAACATATAATAGAATGTTTTTATCGAGAATACGCTAATCACGTTACGTATTGCACCGTGTCGAAGGTCTTTGTTTGTTTATTACTAACACTTCGTATGCTTTATACTTCGAGTTTCGCGAAGTACAGTAGATGGGAGAATGATTACGGACACTTCGGCAAACTTCAAAAATGTACTCGGTATAAAGCCTATAATCCGGGAATTCTCGGGAGAAAAACGCGCTCTCATTGGACACGAATGCGAGAAACTTGTCGGGGAATAAATGTCGCGACCTTTTCGTCGTCGAGCAGGTACGACAATATTGTTCACTTTCACGGCATTGTATTCTCATGAGTAAAACTGTTCTATCGACGAGCGATTTTTCCTGAGTCACGAGCAGACGACGCGACGTGTATTTGAATAAAACGTGAACGAATCGCGATCGGGCGCGACTACAAGTTCAGTAGGATGAGAAAGGTCGTCGATATCCAGTGTTTACCTTAGATGATTTCAAATTCGCCATCCGAAAAATGCATCTTAGATGAGATGGAGATGATTTTGCTTTTGATTAATGTAGATGAAAGATAAAATAAATAGCGCAACTTATCTAGATAACTTTTTAGACGATATTGTTTTCACAAAAGACTATAAAAATTTATAATAAAAATTACGCAGATCATAAAATTGCACAACGGTGAAGTAATTCGTTAACGTAATCGCTCTAAATTTAAGGATCTAACAAAAGAGACCAATAATCATTGACTGTTCACTCACAGTCGACAATTTGATACAGACTTAAAGCGGATCGATCGATTTGAAACAAGTCTGTCCTTTTTAATCGTACCAGTTCAGCGGCGCAACTAAAAAGAATAGACCGAAGGAAACAAAGCCGAAATTTGTCGATTCGTTGAAATCTAATTTCTAATCCCGGGTCTGATACGGGCTTAACGCATAGGTCCATATTATTTCATTCATTTGATCAAAAAGTGAGTTCAAAATCTGGGCCACATGATTTCAGATCATTTTTAGATAAGATAACAGGTTCCCTTATCTAAGATGAAGATGCATATATTTTGCATTTCTCCCATCTAGATAAAGAATGATCTATTTATTACAAAGGTGATCTATTTATTCATCTGGATGATTAGATAATTTGATCTAGACACCGGCGAACACCGTCGGCATCGTACGGTTATATACGGCTAATTTGGGCTCTCAGGCAGTGCGAGCACGATACGAGAGATCGGTCGCGAGTACGCAATAGTAAGTACGCGGAAAAAAGCGGCGGAGCGCGGGGAGTGGCGGCGGCGACGGCGAGACCGGACAGGTCGGCCGGAGGTTCTCGCATTCCGTCGAACGAGCGTGCGTGGCGCGCTTATGTTAAATGTTCGATTAGCGCGGCAGTTCTCAGTGGTAATCTCGTTGTTTCCTCAGGATTTTCGAACGACGCGTGTCACCGGCGAAGAAGCGGAATTCTCACTCGCTCGCGCGCACCGGAGGAGAGCGAAGAGCCGCGAGACCCGTAAACCCCGCGTGTCCGCGCGCGGTAATCGGGACCGAACACGGCGCACCGTTGACTCATGGAGCGCGAGGATCCGAATGGAAATGCGACGGAGGACGTGAGGAACGAAGCTGCCAGGGCGGCCACGAGCGAGCGGGGCGCGCCGGAAGGCTCCCTGGAAAGCCCGAGGGTGCCGTTAGAGATGGAGCAGTCGGAGACCGGTCGGAGAACCAGTATTTTCAAGTATTACTCCTACAAGAATGCAGGTGAGAGAGAAGGAGGCAGTCTGCTCTCTCGGATGCGATTCGCGCTGAATCGGACATACACGCGTGGAACGTTCGAACGTGACAGGTGGTTCCGTGTATGGGGGGGAAAAAAAAGGAAAAAAAAACGCCTCGTCGGTCTCGAGTAACGGAAGTAATTGCATCGCATTCGCGAAAATCGGATCGGCCGGGTAAGTCGTGCGGGGGTGATTTTTCTTCAGGCCGAAACTTCAGTGCCGGCCGCGAGGCTGAAATCAACGCGGCGCGAGAGCGTTAAGTAAGATGCGTGAAGACGCGAAAATGTGTTCCTGTAAGAAACGGACGAAGAAAGGCGATCACGGAGACGAGCGCGTACAATGTTCTCCCGTCGGGAAGAGACGGATAAGAATTATTAATATTACGCGTCTGAGCGTTCGTCGTGAAAGTCAGGTCGAGCGGTATTGCGCATGACAGGCGGCAAACGCGCGCGTGTATCGCACTCGACATCGTTCATAGTTGGCAAGCGACTCGCCCGACGACGATGTCGAACCGATTATGCATATGTAACGCATAGCACGCGAGTTGAAGGAGAGTTCGTTCCCAGAAATCGTTTTTGGATCCGCAACTCGAGGAGACACTCGGGGAATCGCGTTACCGGGAGAGAGATGGCGAACAGAAGAGCTTTCTCTCTCTCTCTTTTCGAAATGTAATCTTTGCCGGATACACAGAGAAGTAAGATCAGTTGGATAAATGTGACGATCAATGAACAGAGCGTGTTTTCGTTTCAAGGATAAACGGAATCTTTAGTTCCTACGAACTAAATTCTATTCTTGGGACCAGAATTCTCGTTTCCTTCGGTCAAAACGGCTTAATTGTCACATCAATTCGGCTAATCTTGTTTTCTTCGTGTAAAAACAGAAAATCACGATGATGTGAGAGTGAATTTTTCTATCCTACACAAAGTGACGATGAAAACTTGTCCTACGATCGCAATTCGATCGTTTTCTCGTCGTTACGAAGTCGTTATCGTAATTTCCTGTTTTGCCTGGGTCTCAGATAGGATAGGAAATCACACGATGACGCCGTTCAAACGGCGAAGTGGCGACTATGAAAACTCGCTCTACGATCACGATTCCGATCGCATCCCCCGTTGTAAGATCGTCTGGACCGTTGTCACGATTTCCTGTTCTACCCTGGAACCCGGACGGAATAGAGAATCACGAAAAGAACGTCCAAATGACGAGAGAATGACTGTGGAAATTCGCTTCCCGATCCACGATTCGATCATTTTCTCGTCACTATAAAGTCATTTGGACGTTATCGCGATGTCCCATCTTATCCGGCTTGTGTCATCGTCAATTCGGGATATTCAGGATTTTCCAACGACGCGTCCGTAAAAAGATTCATTCCAAAAGTCATTTTATCGGCAGCCAGAGATTAACGCGCGCAACGATTTTGTTGCATAATGTACCGGCTTTCGCCGCTTAATATCACGCTTGGTGACATTCTACGTCGCAAGCGGAGATCGTTCCTCCGTTTCATCGAAAAAGTAGCGGAAACTCCACTTCCGCGAAAATGTTACGTAAGCGACGATAAGCGACGATAAGGAGGAGGAAAGTTTTTCGTTCGAATATTTCCCGATAGACGCGAGATATCGCGTTATCCGTTTAATCGTGGCCAAGAAGGTAATCCCTGTTGACGATCTTTGTCGATATGATTGAGAGAGAGAGAGAGAGAGAGAAAGAGAGAGAAGCACGATCGTGTCGAACAGCGTGCGAAGACAATGTATTTTCGTAAATTCTGTCCAAGGAAAAGCGAGAAATGGCTCATCGAATCATCGTCGTCGAAATCGACGTCAATTCGATATAATTTCGATTGTTTCGACATCAATTTAACGTTAATTTGATGTCGATTCGATGTTTATTTCTCTCATCGCTAGATATCTCCCAATCTTTTTTAATCTTCGAAATGAAGGCGATTGATCCATAGGGTGCGGCATTTTCAGTGAAGATATTAAGAAGCTCCTACATAAGTTTAATATTTATTGGAGAAAAAAATATTTTCTCACAACTTTATTTAACTATCTAAATAAATATTAATTGAGTGCAAAATTAAAAGAAATATATATATATATATACAATATTATAAACACAGAGATATTATTTATTTTTTATTCTTCTTATTAATGCTTTATTTATACGTCAGTTGAGCTGATAGAGCCAGCTAATAGAAGTGCACATATAATAGAAAGTGGTATATAAATATTTAAATATATGTATATAATATGTGTACATCGCAGGTATTATTTTAAATTGTAAATTTCCCATGGCTTTATTTTCAAAACAAAATGGCCAATAATTCCGAAATTTTTATATAATATCTTTATATTAATCCGTAATATTAGTAATAGTTTTTCTTTAAAATTCTAAATACGGTTTAAAAGAAATTAAAAGTAGAAGTAAAAAAAAAAGGACGCTAATTTCAAGGAATACGTACGAAAAATGTCTCAAGTTTAGTTGCGAATATCTCAGCTTCCATCAATCATTTTCTAATTTTACATACGTATAAATCACATTTCCGTCAATATGCGGCTAAAATTTAAAAAGGTTCCTAAGAAAACGGTTCACTCATCTGCCTTAAAATTATGCGATCAGTTGCAAGAAGGTTTTCCCTTTTTGTTCGATGCGCATCTCGTATATCCAATAGGGAGATCTACCTCCTGAGAATTACTGAGAAACAATTTCTCTCATTGGACACGAGATGCGTTTAGAAACTTATAAAAAGAAAATGTGTTGCAAGCTTTTCGTGACTGACTGTATGTATACCTTGTTTCCTTTATTTCATCGCGGCTACTTACCGTGGGTCGAAAATTCAAGGCGGCCACGTGAATTTAGACGCTTGCGCAAAGGCGTCGCAAAATCTCAGACTCGGGATCAGCGTCACATATGCATGATATGAAATCATCAGTGGCGAAATATCAAGGGGCAACGATACACTGGATTTCAAAATTGTCCGAACACTTTTGTCCTTTTTTCCTTCTATGAAATTCGGAACGTGGCTGATGACGACGGCCCGATGAGGAAACTTGTTTTTCGATCAATTCCGACGGAAGATAAGTTCCCTCATCGGGCCATCGGTCGTGTTCCGAACAACTGTATTGGAGAAAAAAGTGTTCAGACCATTTTACGACAGACGGTGAGAAAAAAATTAATTTGGCGATAATGTGACGTGTATGCTACGCATGTGTTGCGTTATCGCGAGTTTATTCGATTATTTCGATTGAATGCGATATAGCGCTGCGACGTTGAGAAAAAGAGGGGGAATAAAAAAAGACGAAGGAGGGGGATGGTGAGCCTTCCCGTGGAACGAATGGGGTTCTTGGCATGTTCGACGTAAACCGTTTTGAGAAAGCTGGCACTGGTGATTGCGGCTCGTGACGCGTCTCTTCCCGCGCGTGCGGTCGAAAAGTTTGCCGAATTTGACGAGAGATCGTGAAAACAATGTACGCAGGGATGAGTGCGGCGCACGTGTGATACGCGGGAAGAACGCGAGTCCAGCCAGGGAGACTTTATGTCTCTCTCCCCCCCCCCTCCCCTCTTCTTGCTCGCAGATGGAACTGAAACGTTAAACTTTGCTTCGAGGGTCCGCACGAACTTGGCGAGAAAAGTATGTTTGTGACTTCGACTGAATAGGACGCGCCGAATTGAGCTCCGAACACGAAATCAAACTCTCGGATCAAATGTGTATAACACGCGTCTCTCTATCCTCTTAAATTATTTTGTATTATTTCTCTATCTATTCTGCAATATATATATTGAGAGAAAAAATCTAAGAATAAAAATATTTATTCGACGGACACTGATAACATATTTATTTGTATTAACATATATTATATATTAACATATATTTTTACACTGAGAAAAACTTCATTCCGAATGAAAGAAAATATAGATTTTCTCAAATCCGCGACCATTTATGGAAGCAATTGTTTATTCTATTTAAATAAAAGAACTTGGATTTAAGTTATGTTAAAATAACAGTACTCACCGGATAAATATTTTTTTATGTTTCAGTTTTTTTCTCAGTATAATCACATACAATGTACATTTCTTTGTCTTTCTCCTTCTTCCTCGCTGTTCATTCGGTACGCCAAGTCTCTTCTTAAGACTCAGACATAGTTGTTTTGTCAGGTGTGCGCAAAATCATCAAACTTTCGCACGCCTCCCACCAGGCTGGATATTAAATAACCACGATATGTGTTTTCCTTTTCAGATACAATGTCGAACCCGGTGAAGAAAACGGGGCCCTCGGTTGGCGTCATCGACGTTGGCACGCGGACCGTTCGCTTTGTGGTGAGATTATCGCGAGACGGTTGTCCGGATATCGTTATCGCGTTATCGCGTTATCGCTATCATAATTTTCCACGTTTCGAAATATTTGTCGAAATTCGTCGGCATGTTTGCCGTAATTTCGCGATTATCAGCGCGATAAAACAATCGAGAACGGAAAGACGGTGTTAATTATGCATGTAACTATTCGCTGCTAAAGCGTCGGCTGCGTTCTAATTCACGTTTATACGTGGCAATAAACACAGATTGCGAGAACCGTGACTACAATCGAGAGTAACAAATAACGGTGAGCACGCCGTATTTCTGCAAGGCACGGATTTCCGAAGCCTCCGGCTACTAAAGCGGCTTGAAAATACGACTGTGTTAATTCATTAATTGTTATTAATTTTAATTAAAATTCGAAGTGACGCGTAATTATCTCCGGACACGTGCGTATTATTTTCGGGCTTTCAAGCTATTATAAGTCGCGAAATGAAGTGAAATAGGATTGAAAATAAATTAAAATTCGTATTTGCGAAATGTGTAAACGAGCGAAGGGAGAATTATTAAAGCCACTCTCCCGCAACCAATCGTTAACGGTTGCCGTTGTTGCTTCAAATTGAGAATTGCGTTTGCAGGTGTTCAATGCGAAGCACGTCGCGGAGATCGCGTCGCATCAGATCGACATTGAGCAGATCAGTCCGCAGGAGGGATGGATGGAGCAGGATCCCAAGGAGATCCTTTTCGCAGTGAAAGCCTGCGTCAAGGAAGTGATTCGCAAATTCGATGTGCTCGGGATGAAGATCGACGAGATTGTTACAGTGGGTATTACGAATCAGAGGGAGACCACGATAGCATGGGACGCGAATACGGGCGATCCGCTCTACAACGCCATAGGTGAGTCGAGGCTCCCCGTTTCAATGGGCGTGCATCCACTCGTCGGAGAAATTGAATTTGAGAATTTGAGAATTTGAGAACTGAATTTTATCTCGACTAGAAACCGACCCGTGTTGTTTTTTTTTCTAATTTTTTTCGGAGGGAACATTTTTTTTAATATCCCACGGGCCGATTCTATAACTTCTAACGACTTGCCAATATTGTTACGTATTTGCGTTGCGCAACGACACTGTCGTTAACAGTTACGTGATCGGAATATGCTTGAGAATGATGTGGAATTGCAGTCATTACGCTTCGTGTATTCGGGCGTGCACGGGAACAGAAATCCTGAATTACGATTGATTTCGCAGTGTGGTCCGACATCAGAACCGACTCGATCGTGGACCAGATTATCGCGAAATTCCCGGACAAGAGCAAGAATCACCTGAAACCTCTCTGCGGTCTGCCCGTGAGCCCGTACTTCTCAGCTTTGAAGATTCGTTGGCTGAAGGAACACGTGCCGGCGGTGAGGAAGGCGATGCGCGAGAAGCGATGTAAAGTGGGGACGGTGGATACATGGATCGTTTGGGTGAGCGACAGGAAGGCCTCACAGAGAGGCGTACACTCTGAGGACTAAATCTCTCGCCGGCTCTCTCCGTGCTGCCGCAACCTCGGTTTATCAATAGGAATTAAATTTCGCTTGAGTAGGTTCTTGCTTAATTAGCGCGTTAACTGGTGCCGCTTAAATGACAGCTGCTGATTATCCGATTAGCTCCTTTTCACGTCGTTGAGACGCACTCGTTGTGATGATCCGAGTAAGAGTATCATACGAATAAATAATCTGACGTGTGTATCATCGTTGCGGGAATTACCGGTTGATACTTATCGAGTTAATAACCGAGTTGCGGAATCAGCACGCATATATCCCGCTTTATCCTTCGATACGACGAGAAGAGAGGCCGGCTTGCGTATTGCGATGCAAAACGACTCGGGATTCTAAACTGATAACTTTTTGCAGAATTTAACGGGTGGCAAGGACGGTGGACTGTATATCACCGACGTAACGAACGCGTCGAGGACGATGTTAATGAATATAGAAACTCTCTCTTGGGATCCCACGTTATGCAGATATTTCGACATTCCTATGCAGATACTGCCGGAGATCAGAAGCAGCTCGGAGATATACGGCAAGATCTCGAACGGTCCGTTGACTGGCATTCCTATATCCGGTGTACGTAAAAAGTTCGATGTTATTTTCGACGGCGAATGATACAAAGAGGAGAAAAATGAAATCGCTCGTCTTCTATCGCGCCTTTTTCTCTTCCGCTAGATTCTAGGAAATCAACAATCGGCCTTAGTCGGGCAGAATTGCTTAAAGAAAGGACAAGCGAAAAATACGTACAGGAGTGGTTGCTTCTTACTTTGTAATACCGGGCATACTGTAAGTACTATTGTTATATACAGGATATTACACACATATATACACACGCGCACACATACACACACATGACGTACTGACAAACTGAAAGAGCATATTTCCCATATAAATTGAAATAAAAAATGTATGAACGTGGATTCAATTCGAAACAACTATCTATCTCCAAGTATTGAAAATTTAAAGTTTATAAAGGATTATATACCATTTTTTGAATATTTTTTCAATAAAAGTAGAAAATGAAACAAAAACGAAAGATCAGAAGTTTAGTATACGAAAAGAAAAGTGAATACTCGAGCTGAATTAATACTGCGTATTAATGATGCGTGTGAACAAATAAGAAACAATTATCATCTTTGTGCGGCTACTCAATCTATTTTAGATTGCATCGTGTATTATTGAAGAGCATCATTTCAAACAATTCATATAATCTTTGTTTTCTTTTTTATTTTTCATTATTAATGAAAAAATATTCCAAAAATGTGTGTTGTCAATTATAAAATTTAAACCATTGTAGAGTAACTGTTTCAAATTGGATCCATGTATATAGAATATTTTATGTATTCCAATTTATATCATAAATATAATCCTTAAGTACAGTATGTCATATAAAATATCCTACATATTATTCTTATCAGAATGTCCCATTTTAAATGGCGACCTCAAATATCTCTTGAACAATGTATTTTAAAGAAAAATATTCCAGACGAAAGTTGTAGGATTTTGAGGGGGACATAAAAAAGTGTCTTCGTTGTATAGTCAATAATTCGATGTCATTTCAAGGTCAATTTTATTTTTTAAATAGAATCATATAANTCATTTTTCGAATCCTTTGTTTATTGCACAGTATAGTATAAAGATCCTAAGATAAGATTAGCGAAAAATGACCTTGAACTGCCGTTTTTTTTTCAAGGTCATTTTAACGTTAACGTTATTTTTTTGTTTAATGGGAGCGTATAGTTTTTTTAACACAAATCGATCCTTCTATTCATTCTGCGTATAAAAGTACTAAGGTAAGATCATTGAAAAGTTAATACCTTTCGGAATATTTTACTTTTTCTTTTTATATTTTCCATTTTAAAAAATATTGGAAATATCTCATAAAATATTCACTTTTCGGTGACACCGCCTTACCATTTTCGATAACATCATACTTTTTTACATAATAATGTGAGAGAAATCTATTACTGATATTAATCATTGGTGCATCGATGTGTTTACAAAATGGAATAAATTCATTTAAGGTTTCTCTAAGTTTTCTTACAGCGATTAATTCCACCGGTCATTCTATGTACCAAAATATTAAAGTGATGTCATCGAAAAGTGAATATTTTATGAGATATTTAATATCTTATACTGAAAAATAGAAAAGTATTTACTTTTCGATCACTTTATTGCACTTTTATACGTACAATAAACAAAAAAATCGAATTCTGCTAAAAAAAAAACCTATAATTCTATTCAAGAAAATAAAGTTCACTTTGAAACGACCTTCGATTATTGACTATACAATAAAGTCGAAGACACTTTTTTAGGTCCCCCTTTAAACCCTACAACCTTCGTCTGAAACCTTTTTCTTCAAAATGCATTATTCAAGAAATATCTGAGGTCGTCATCTAAAAAGAGATCATATCCTTTTTTTCTCGGTAATGCCTGATTAACACTTTCTTTCAGAGGGTATACTCTTCTCATGGATTAGTCACGACCGTCGCGTATCAATTGGGTCCGAATAACCCAGCTGTTTACGCTTTGGAAGGTTCGGTCGCGGTTGCGGGTGCCGCCATCAAGTGGTTACGGGACAATATGAAGCTCATAAAAGACGTTCACGAAAGTGAACATCTGGCGCAAAGTGTTTTCAGTACCGGCGACGTTTACTTTGTGCCAGCCTTCACGGGATTATATGCACCTTACTGGAGGAAGGATGCGAGGGGGTCAGTTTACTTTTGTAATAGAATAATTATTACTCAATGGAGTCTGAATAACTAAACATGTACCTTCCTTATTGTGAGAAACTACAACGTTTAGTTTACCCATTGAAAACGTTTCGTTTGATGGAAGAATCTAATAGGTTAACGATGTTTGTGTGTGTGTATGTGTGTGGATATTTGATGGATAGATAAATGTTTGCGGGATATTCGACGTATCCTTTCTTTTCAGGATAATTTGTGGACTCACCGCATTCACTACGAAGCAACACATTATTAGGGCGTCCCTAGAAGCGGTTTGCTTTCAAACCAGGGACATCCTCGAAGCTATGTACAAAGATTGCGGATTTCCCCTGACGAAGTTAAACACGGACGGAAAAATGTCAACCAACAATCTCCTTATGCAATTGCAAGCCGACCTATGCGGCGCACCAGTATGTGAGTAATACCGGACGTGACAATCTCGCATCTCACATGAGATAGAAGAGAAGATGAAGCATCCGATAACGGCGATATTTCTTGTCAATTTTTGTCGTGCTTCTAGAAATGGTTAATCGCAAACTTCTGTTCACACGCGCAGTTAGGTCAACTATGCCCGACATCACGGCGTTGGGTGTGGCGATGGCCGCCGGACACGCCGAAGGAATAGACGTTTGGGAGCTGGAAGGCGAGGACGTAGAAACAGTGCCAACTGATACTTTCCTCCCGACTACCACGCCGGAAGGTATAAACGAATCATTCGTTTGGGAAGTGACATGAGTCTCCGAAGTCAATGTAATTTGCAGCACACTCGCGTCACTACGTGCAAACAGCTCCACATAGTTCAAATCGATCACGTCGCGTCTCTCATTGGCAATTAACGTTCGATAAACAAAAAACGGCTTGAATCTCTTGACATTTAAAATTCCTGTAAATTTAAGCAATGAACTTTTTACGTATCACTGTTCTCGTATCCTGTAGAGAGAGACGCGAGGTATAAGAAATGGAAAATGGCAGTGGAGAGAAGCCTCGGTTGGGCGGCGGTGAAGATGTCCGACCAAATGACAGGTAAATTTAAAACCGTCAACCAATTGAAGCCCGAAATATCTGACGTCCCGCTATGTAAATACGTTCGCTTGTGTATTTGTAAATAAAAAACAAGTTGTATATTTATAATTTATATGTATGCGTGTGTGTGTGCATGTGGAAAGTAGACGTAGAATTTACCAGAGGCAAATTTCTGGAAAATAAGTGAATAAAAAAAAAAGAGTTATGCTCTAGGTAACTTTCCTTTTTTGCTGTTAACAATTTTCACGTGTTTGTTATGTATTCTGTGAATGCTTACTAGTACTGGTGTTCTGTCTTTCTTTAGTTCTTTGGTTTACTTCCTGTTATTGTTTCTATGTTTCTATGTCTATCCGATTTTGAACACGCGCATCTTCCTACCTTGTAAATAAAAACTGATTTATATTTTTTCCTTCATCTATATCTTAATGTGTTCCGGAGTGTTCAACGTTTTTACAACGTTCTATCAAGTGCGCATGTGTTCGTCTTTACATGTATGTATACGTACTATTCGTATAATTAAGTTTAAACAAATATTTTGAGTCTGTCGTTTATGTATCTGTGCTTCATAGTTTTATGGAAATCCAGAGATATCCAGACAACATATCGTAAAAATCAGGACATAAGACGTCTTGCAAATATTATGTTGTCTGAGTACCTACATATATGTTTCCCGTATGTTAATTATATCGATCTGTTGGGTCGAGAATCATATTATTCTGCGATATCAGAGAAGTCGGATATTCAACAATTGTAAATTTAACATTATTTTTTCATAAATCTACGGAGTTAATATTTTATATATACCCGAATGATTATATGTGCTAAGTGTACATATTACGTATCAGCGGTATCACTTTTATCTTTCCCTAGTTTTACCTTATAACCTTCAATGCAGTCTTATACGTAATACATACGTTTTTATCGTCTGCTTGATGTTTCAGATGAACGATACTGCATGCTGGCGTCCATTCCTGCCAGTTGGTTTATAATGTCGAGTTTCATCTTATTACGGTTAAGTCATTACATGGAAAACCGGTGACAGCGAATTCACATTACCGGAACGCAGGTTACTAGAGACGGCAAGGGTAGCCCTTGAATACTTAAGAAAATTTAGCGAAACATTTCATTAAGCCTGCTCACATGCAACGAGACGAGAGCTTGATAAGTAACAAGTATTACGAAATATCCAGAGATTAAGACAAATCTCTTCAGCTTAAGTGTGTTTTACATATTTTGGCGCATTTTATCAAATCAAATTATGTTCAGTAATGGAGGACGAAATGTAATCGTATACCATTGGCTATTGAATTTACAAATTAGTGATTCAGCTGTTGAAAACGTTGTATTGTATACGCGTTTATCCGGATAATTTTACGTTTTCGAAATGATGGTTGTTAAAATATACACAAGTTCAATATTTTGAACGTTCCTCGTCGCGTAAATGTAGTCTCATATTTTAGTCATTATTTATTATAAAAGTCGCATGTACAATTTCAGTTCACACACACGTACATACATACATACACATATATATATATCTCATGAGACATAAAATAAATACTTTCTGTTTTACCTTGTGACTTCACGCGACACGAACCCACCTCGTTACAATTCAGAATACCCTTTACCCGGTCACAACTGCCCATGTACATATTAATTACATGTAAACGGCGACCGCGCCGATTAGTCTCCGACCGCGCATTCCTATTGGTCGAGTTAACACAAGGCGGAAAAAAAGATTACCCATTCACGACTTTCTACCTGAATATTCGCATTCCTCTTACGACCCCCGTAATTGCACTTCGTGATCGATGACTGATTAAACCATCAACTTCAACCGAACGATCTCCGCAAAGCGAAAGAAACGAGCGAGACAGGAGTGAGAGCGGAACGCTCACGATTTCCCCGAGTCCCGCGTTCGAATCGTGCGCCAGCCGCGCACGCGCGCGCCTTCCGGCGCGCGTGCGCGCTGCGAGGTGCGGCGGCGAGTCGAACCGGAGGCAGAGCGAGCGAGCGGCCACCACGGCGGCACGCTCGGTAATCACTCGCACGCGTCAGTATCGTCGATATTCGCCGCGAGTCATCCGGCTGGGCCGTTCGCTCGGCCGTCGCCCACTGAGATAATAGGATGCGGTATCGCGCGCGGTTCCGGTGCTACACCCCGTGTCCGCGGCTTCGCGGATACGCTGTCGTGGCCGCGTCCCGCTGAGATTATGCGCGGTGTGCCGATCCATCGCCCGAGTGTGTGTGCGGGTTAACCTTAAGTATAGCGAGCAGTGTTCTTTGCGCGCGTCCCAGGTAAGGTGAGGTGCAAATCAAGAGAGAGAGAGAGAGGGAGAAAGAAAGGAAGAGAGGAAGAGAGAGAGTGTGTCCACACGCAGAAAAAACAAGACGAGGGAAGCGATCGCGTATATTACATACGTACGCACGCGAGCGAGCGAGCGAGCGAGCACGCACGTCAAGATGTCGTCGTCGGGACACAGCAGTCGCACCCGCGCCGCCCACATCGGCTCGATCTTTCAAAAGCTGCACGGCCGTTTCGCCGACGCGATGACCCCGCCGAAACTGTCGACCGACAAGCGTATGCTGGACAAGACCTGGAAACTGATGGACAAGGTGGTGAAGCTGTGCCAGCATCAGCGGATGAACCTGAAGAACTCGCCGCCGTTCATCCTCGACATCCTGCCCGACACGTATCAGCGGCTAAGGCTGATCTACAGCAAGTACGAGGACCGGATGCAGGTGCTGCACAGCAACGAGCACTTCTGCGTGTTCATCAACAACCTGATGCGTAAGTGCAAGCAGGCGATCAAGCTGTTCAAGGAGGGGAAGGACAAGATGTTCGACGAGACCTCCCATTATCGTCGCAATCTCACCAAGCTCAGCCTCGTCTTCAGCCACATGCTGTCCGAACTGAAGGCCATATTCCCGAACGGGGTGTTCGCCGGCGATCAGTTTCGCATCACCAAGGCCGACGCGGCCGAATTCTGGAAGGAGCGCTTCGGGAACAGGTGAGTGACTCTGTGTGTATTACGTATGTCTCGCTTCTTCTTTGCCACGTCGGGAGGCGATTCGTCTCTTCGTCGTGTCTTAGGAAGGGTCTCGCGATTTCCGATCCCGTCCCACGACGTAGCTTCCTCTCGACGGCTCCTCGAGCGACGGTGTGGAGAAAAAACGACGCGAGAGAGAGAGAGTGAGAGAGCTGTTTATTCCCCTCGAACTGTTTACTTCGGACGAATCCGAGAATCCCGATATCCGCTGCGGTCGAGAGTCGTGTCGTCAACGGAGGATCGATGAGTGATCGAGCAACGCGAACCCTCGACTCCTTTCTGATATTTTTCGGCATCACAGTTATTGCAACTGCACTCATCCTCGGGTCGAAGGTGATCCGTGATAACGCGACTTTTTCGTCGACGTTGAAACAAGACCCCGATATCACCGGGTGAATCGGGATGCGGATGTTATTAGATGGACACGATATTTCCATCCCGACCACGGACCACATCGTCGTCTTAGGTAACAACGTTCGGCTCCGAGGCGCGCTGCGGATCTAAGAGCTTCCGCTACGTTCATTCACAAGTTACGTCAGTCTCGAAGAAACCGTCCGTCGGCTTTCGCGGGAGTTCTCAAGTTTCACCTCACCTCGGGTTCCCCGGTGTCGGGATCCCGCCGAACGAACGGAGAACTTCCGTTTGAACGTTTCATCGGGCGCGAGGTCGTCAATTTTCACGCGAAAATTTTCAGGAACGCCGGATCAAATTGCCCCGTAACTTCTCGCCGCGTATCTCGCCTGTCGTCGAACCCCCGAGGTAGACCCTCTGTGGCAGACGGTTCGTTCGTCGTGGTGGTTGCGACCTCGAAATGTTACGAAGACCGAGATTCGTTTCCGGTTGAACGCGCGTCCCCGGCATGCGGGGAGTTACTTTTAAGCGAGGAATCCAGATTTAATTTCACCCCGCTCGATATAACCCCGGCTCCGACCGCGCGTTGTATCGGCCAGGTTTTTTTTGACACACGCATTCTGCGTGTGTACCTCGTTGTGATAAATTTATTTACGGGACGACGACGACACTGCGACCTGCATCTACGCTTTTTATAACGGAACGATCGCAGCGGCGGAAGACGAGCGCAACGTCTCGCGCCAAATAGACAGATTCATCGATAAAATATTACGTTATTATTACGTATTGTTATCGCGTTGATCCCCTTTCTCTCTCCT
>NW_014554529.1:617574-627553 GCF_001313825.1 Dinoponera quadriceps | reverse complement strand
CCCCCCCCCCCCCCATTTCCGACAAATATGTCCGCGGGACACCTGTCCGCCCACGTAGCCGCGGTACTCTCCTCGAACACAGCGTGCGTACGTAAAAACGAGTAACAAAGACGCGTAAAGCATAGCTTGCACGTGCGCACACCTAACCTAAAATCGTATATGAAAGAAAAGAGGGGCTGGGCGAAAAGGTACAGAGGGGCAGCAAAGAGAGAGAGCCGCGTTAGCGAATGACCGAACGAACGAGAAGCAGAGAGAGAGAGAGAGAGAGGACACCGGACGTCTATCGTTGATATTGACATTATTATCGTTCACCGAAAAGCGGGACGCGTTGGCTCGTGTGCAGCCGTGGGCTTTTCTATAGAGAATGCGTTTTATCGACCGGAAGCCGGGCGGCGCGCGTTCGCTTGCATGCACGTGCGGCGCGCAAGGTGGTAGCGCGGGTATCGGGAGAATTCGCGGGCGAGGAAGAGGGCGAGAGGATCTCTCTCTCTCTCTTTCTCTTTCTCCTCCGCTTCTCTCACGGACAAAACACGGAGCCTCCGTTCTAGCTTCTGCCAGCGAGCATCCACACCGCGCGCGCGCGCGTCGTTGCGTTAAAAATAAGAGGTACGTTCGCGCTTCCAAAGTTCGGAAGACCGAAGAGGGCGGGAGGGAGGGAGGAAGGAAGGAAAAGCGAGAGAGAGAGAGAGAAAGGGGGGAGATACACAGGAAGTGCAGCGCGACGGAGAGAGAACGATGTCTGGAATAGAAGCGACGTCCTAAACGAGCTAAATTAGACTCCGATAGCAAACACTGCGCGCTCGAATGGCTCGGATCGAGCGGATCGCCTGGCGAATAGTAAATAGTCGCCGTTGAATAAGAAGAGGACGGTGACGTAATTTCGGATCGTCTTGCTTTATTCACGTGGACGTGTCGCGCCCCTCCTCCTCCGTCGTATCGGACTCGCTCCGATGGACTCTCCGTGATCTCCGCGATCGATCGATCTCGGTAGCGCGGATATCGGAGCGCGATATCGAGACATGTTATCGTGTCCCGACGTGACATTTTTCCAACGTTATCTCTCCGTCTTTAGATGAACGAGAGTGAAACAGCCGTACATTCTTACGGGAACTTCATCGAGCCGATCATTCTTAGATTCTCGAACGCGTCTTATCGTCTCTCTCTCTCTCTCGACGTTCTCGTCAATGGATAACAATAAGTCGATTATTCACGTCGATCTCGAGATACTCCCCTCGAGCTTGCAGCTGGAGATTATTTTGCGATAAAAATCGACCGATTGAATCATCAGCGAAGCGCACACACGGGGATTACACGAATTATACGAGAGCGCGCGTTTTTCTCATGCGCAACGTGTAGTCATCCCCGGGCGAGTATCTCGATATGCCAGTGTGTATGTGTGTGTGTGTGTAATCCTAACGGAGAGCCAAAAGGAGGCGACCGTTCTCTGACGTCAACTCCGCGTGTGCTTGACCCGCGTCGTCGCGATTTAATGCATTCGGCGGAGTAATAAACGGAGAGAATGCTCTATCCGGTCGGCCTCGCATTTGCGCCCGCCGGCGACAAACTGTCGTCGCGCTGTGAAACACACACGCCAAGCGTGTACACGCACGCGTTGCAACGACAAAAGCTAGCCCCTCCCCCCTCTCTCATCCCCCTGTCCTCCTCCCGTCGTCGCGTCACATCGCGCTGAAACGGTAAACGCACTCTCGGCAATCGCCATGTGTATGTACGGAGCCGGCGAATGGTAGAGGATGCCCCGTTGCATTAGCATAAAACAACTTCCGGTGTGACGATTCCGTTCTCGCGGTGACCCGCGCCGCGTGTCCGCCGGCGTATAAATCGTCGCATTGTCAGCGGCCGAGCGCGAATCGCCGTTACGCTCCGTGTGTGACCGCTGCCGATCGACGTTTGTCGTCGTCGTCGTGTGTTACATGCGACGAACCTACCCGGCGCATACGGATATGTTCTAAGGCAAGCGAGCAAGGGAGTCGCGCGCGAGGAAACGTCCTCTTTCGCGCGCACGCGTCACACTGTTTCCGCGAACGCGTCATATCGCGCGTCATACCATAATTCTTCCACGATAATTCCCCGATGTTGTTTCTCTTCTTTTCTCGAGGGAGGGGGAGGGTAATTCGCTCGTATCGAGCGAGAGTGTAATAATTGAGAGGAGCCGAGAATTGTCGTCTGAAGCTGACGGCGGTCGTCGAATATTCAGCAGCTCGAATATTAAGCCGGAGTGAAATTCGATTGGAATGAAATTCCACGGGGACGGAGGGGGGGAGGTCTTTTGTAGATGTAGAAGACTAAAAGTAATGTAATGGGATGGTATAAATTATGAAAAGCGTCGGATCAAAGAATGCACGGAAAAGAGGCTTATCGGTGTGGTAGACGATAATGAATGAGCGGCGCGCGTATCGGGCACGATAATCCGATAAGTCGGTCAGCGATTTCTATCTGCCGGAACCTTGAAATTCGACGAATTCAGGTAAAATCGTCCGAGAGTTTGGCGCACGAAAAACATTATTAGGAAATGTATCTTACCGGCCGCGCGCGCGCGTTTCGCAGCTATCATTTTCTATCACTGTAGTGCAAACGGTAGTGATTTCACTCACCGTCGGTTTTATATCTGTATCGCGTTCCCGATCGACGGTTTATCGCTCGTTATCTCGCTTTAAATTGAAATATATCTTTGTAAATTTTAAATGTACCTGCGTGTAATCGGCGCTTGAGGAACAGATGAGGGGTTTGTCTTAAGACGCTGAAGAAATAACGCTTTGAACTTTTTCGGGACATGTGCGTACACAGTCGGCGTTATGTATGTTGTACCATTTCCTATTTCCTAGACGAAGAGTCATGGTTTTCATCTTTATATATAACGCATAAGGTTGAAAATCGCAGAAGTAATGTAAAGTTATATATATATAATGGCTTTACACAAAGAAAAATTATTTTGTTATTGTAGCGAAGCCACATCGTCGCTGCTACATATTCATTGTAACATGTGAAAAAATTGTGTAAATGTTTAAATAAAATGCTTAAATCTGGGGATAATAAAATATTGTAATAGTAAAATAATAATAATAATTCGTTGTAATAGCATAATTGCAATAGTAAAATGTTTAAATATAGTGTAGCACACATAACAGCTGTGCTCTTAAAATATATTCAATTTTTTCTGGTTTTATTCAAACGTCGCTGACGAGGATACAACGAATATTCACCAGGAAATTCTGCAACCAGAAAACGAGGAAATCATCGTATTATCGAACAAGTGTCATATTTATGTTACTTCGCAATTAAATCAGTTTCTTCTGAGGGGAACTCAAATAAATTCATATTCCCGAATAGGTTAATAACAATAATAATACCCTCTCGCGTACGTGATTTCCGCATTTCTTTCGCATGCTTCACCGTGAGGTGATCGCGTTACGGCGATGCTTCATGCGCAGATCAGCCGGCGATTCAGACGGAGCGTCACCACACCTTCGCGAGACTCCGCTTCCGGTATACGTGCGCGCGCTACATCCGGCGACCTTGCGGCCGCCCGCGCGAATCGTCCCCGATATCAGTATCGACCGTTATCGCGGACGCTTTTTTTCGGTATTAGTGGAATAATGTCGCCTCATCTCTCGTCGAGTCGCGGCCGCGTGGCGACTTGTGTGTCGACCGGTATAAATAAACGGCGAGCGGGACAAGTCAATTCATGAATGACTGGCTGGCCGGCGCGACACGCCGCCGCCGCGCGTCACGTATTTCGTGCACGCGCTCGCGACGGAACGCCGAACTGCGCGAACGTGCGAGCATCGACGTTTCGAGTCTTCGCTCGCGGCCATGCATGACCGTCTCTGTCAACTTTATTGTGATATCTGTCAAGTTAGCCTCCTCCCCACACAGAAAAAAGGCTCATTTAGATTTAATATTACTACTCATTTGATTAAAATTTGCTTCATAGAAACAATATATACGAGATATTATTTGAGTAAAAATTTTACTGTATGAGAAAACTCTATTATTTAACGGAAAGAACGCTATTATTTGAGAAATAATATCTTTTAATCGAATAAAATATTATTAGGTTATGATAAATGTGTAAAGTGAAACAAATAATTTCTTTATAAGAAAGTTATCTTTCGTTTCAAATTTTTTTATTCGAGATAAAGATACTTATTCGTTGAAAAGCTTCATCGTATTTATTAATCGAAACGTAAATCTCTTTGGAGCATGCCGATGATGAAATTTGCTTGGATGCGATGAAATTTATTAAATATGAAATCCTTTTCTCAATGCGCCAACGCCAGAAGGATCTTTACACCTCGCGCTATTAATTCACTGTTAATTCATAAAAATTGAAATATATTTCCTGAACTACAGCTGAATAATATTTTTATTATCATTTTCCGTCTTAACACATAACCATAGATTAGAAAAGATTAAGATTCGGAAGGAATACAATTTCTGATACAAAATTTGTTGACCAGGTGTAATCGATCGTTGAGCGCACGATGTTGGATTTTCGCGCAGATCTTATTCAGTCGATTCCGGCTACTCGTACCAGAGTCGCAAATCCTTCGAGATGTCAGCGAAATTTGAGATGATGTACGATCGCCGGATTTGTTCTCTCGCGACGTTCCAACCGCACACACGCACACAGACACACATCGTAGGCACGTCCGGTGCGATTAAAACGAGCTTTCGAAACTTTGTCGCTTCTTTCAATTTCTCCAACGTACAAACGCCCGCGGTGTTTCTCGCCCGGACAACGAACACTCGGCGTTTTGCGCGCACATAGGATGCGGACGATTGCAGCGCGATTAGCATGCGGCGAGCCGCCTCGATTACGCCGATGCGCGAACTTTCAGTTTCCGGTCAAATGATCCGCGAACATTCGGTCTCCGCGTACACAATGCCGGCTCTTTCACGCGCGTCATGACAACGAGTCTCGTTACTCCGCTTGCAGCCTTTCGCTGATCGGACGGTTTCTGTCAGTGTCATTCGCGACGAAATGAAGTCCGCCGATTAATTTATTCGTTCGGTTTTTTTTTCCATCAAAATGTACGTACACATAATATTTATTTACTTTTAAATATAGCTAATTAAAGTATGCACTGTTTTGTCCGATGACTTCTTCGGTAGCTGTGCGACTCCGCCGTAGAAATTCTGAGATTTCTCAGGAAAGAACGGAATGAACAAACGAAACGAACTTTTTGCATCAACTTATCATCTGGATCGCATAATATGGATTGTTCTACGACGCTAATCTCTTACAATGGTAGATAAGAAAGCAAACAATCGTTTCACGCGGTCGTGATGAAAAATTTTGTGCGATATAAATTTCCCAAGACAGTAGTTAAATTCAATTGTTTCGCGTGGATCGTGATAAAAAAAAATGTTGCGCCACACAAATTGCCTGCAACAGTGAACAAATTCATACGGGTATCTTGTACAGATGTGTTTTGTCAAGATAAAAAATAATTGCAACTTATTTCGCTCGTCTGAAGAAAAAAGTGCGGATAGGTGATAGAGAAAATTGCGGCAAATTTCGGAATTATAAAACACACTTAGCCGTGTTGATTAATGAAAGATTAAAAAAAAAACGGTCGCCGCACTTTTACTTGACACAGTATTATTCGAAATTAATCGGCAGTTCCTTCGGAGAGAACTCTTGTCAGTTTACCTCCCGAGGTAACGTCGGGATCACTTTTGTGCGAGATATTAAATTTGCGAGATAGTAAAAATATCAGGTCCGGGCGGTGAAATCCCGTTCGCTTTGTGAATGAATTTCTAATTTCTGACGTCGTGCGGGACTAATTGGATGAAAGGGGCGCGATTTTTTCTAATAAAAAGTCTCTTCCTGCCCCTCTCTCTCTCTTTCTCTCTCTCTCTCTTTCTCTCTCTCTCTTTCTCTCTTCCTCTATCATTCGTTCACGGGGTGCGCGCGCGACATGAATGAAGCGCTGCGAGAAGCGAGGTTTTCAAGCCGGCGTAATAATCCCGGCGAGTTTTAATCCCTTCCGTGACGGAAGAATTAGACGTTACACATCGACCGTCGCGATGACCTCTCCGCTCCTGTCACGAACAAACCGGGAGAAAGAGGAGGAGGAGGAGGGGGAGGGGAGGACAGCGGACATCGTTGTCGACGCATCCGCGTCGTCGAAACTTGAACTCGATCGACGTTACGTTACACCGGGATCATTCGATTCCTCCTCGCGCCGACACACACACACACACACACATACTCGGGGATTGTAAGTTCGTTCATTCGATCGCACGTGTGGGTACACCCGAGACGATCACTCTCGCGTGTGAACGCGCGCACAACACACACTCGTCACGCGGTCGTACATAACGTGCGACGTCGTCGAAAGGCGGCCGACCGACCGACAGACGGACGGACGGACGGACGGACGGTCCCTCCCCATTCGTCGGCAGCCGAGTTAAAACTCACATCCGCACGTGAGTCGAAGCGGAAGGAAGGGGACGTGACGTCGCGATTAAGGCGAATTAAACGGGCGAATTGCATGAATCGGCGAGCTCGCTCGCTCGCTCGCTCGCTCTGAACGAGGAGGAGTCACTCGCCGACTCCACGTTGATCGGGGAGCGCGAGGTTGTTGCCTAAGGTTGCCCGAGATCGAGCTCGCTCGCGGCCGCGAACTGCCCGCCAACCCGGGCTGCGTAACACCGTACATTTTCGTCGCGGACTTCGCTACTTTCGCCCGCGTTTTTATTTATAGAGAGAGGAAAATCTCCCCGGCGACGGTCCCGATCGACTTGTGGTATCCCGCGGCCGGATGTTTAGAAGATATTAAAACGTTATCATTGATCGGTCTTCGCGAGCCGCGCGACGTCGACTCGTTTCTTCTCTCTCTCTCTCTCTCTCTCTCTCTTTCTTTCGCGTTTGATACGACCACCGTTCAACGACATAATCGCGAGTATTTTCGACTTGGATCGCAATCGGATACTTTTTCGTTCGATGGAAGTCAATTTCGCTTCGATTACAATGTTGGAACACGGGTAGGTTTTAAAGTCGCTTTAAAGTCGCGCAAGAGACGAAGCGCGGGACGCGTTGGAGCGTCTCGAGGAATCAAATTGGCGAGGAGTTTGTCTCTCGAACAGATCGAATAACACACACACACACACACAATCAACCGATCTAGAAGAACTAGATAATTATCTTAAATTGCTGTTTAGCATTGCAAATGAATTTTCAGCGACGGTAATTAGATTCGAGACGGTTGTATTTCGAGCCAATTCCGAGGGAACGACGCGCGGTGACACTCCAATTACACTCGGCGGATGACGAATGCACGAGTCGTTTCCGCCGGAGCGAGCTCTCATCGCGTAACAAACGAGGCACCTTCTCGGGGCCTCATCGGTGGTCGGAATTACGCGGCCCGTCCGAGATGAATTCGCACGTGTCGTACGACTGGCGCGACGAGGATGTGTTGTTGAAACAACCGTGCGAACGAGCGCGACGACATTTGCATTTCCGATAGTCGGAAATGTTAATGCGGAGATATACCTTCCATCGTGAGGAAGGTCCTACTCGATAAAACGTCGATAATGCAGTTTTTAAACGGGAGCATCATCGAGAAGCTTTCTTTCTCTCGCTCGCTCTCGTTGGAGGTTCACGCAAGCATGCAGAACCTTTTGAACGGACGCAGCATCCTTGAAATGTAATTCCAGCCGTTCCACTGACATTTTCCGCAGATGTATTTTTACTGCACATTGCGTAATTGCATCTGGCCGGAGCCGACAGATTTTACGCGAGAGGGATGATGATGCCGGACGACGATGCCGGGGAAACTCGTCCGCGTGGGCGGGAAAGGGTTAAAGTTGAAATTAGACGCCTTTGACGGCTGAACTTTGCTGATGATCATTCGCACGAGGCAATATGTGACGTTCCTGGAAGCAGGTGCGTCCTCCGCGTAGCGGAGCATAATGCTCCGCTAATGTTGACACTGTCAACATAAGCCCCTTAAAGGGTACCACCGATGAGAATTCGAGGGCCGATCTCACTTTGTCCGCTAACAGAATCCCGGCGTGCTTCTCGTGCCCTCGGTTGAACCAGCCAGATTAGGCGAGCAAGCGATGTGAGGGAGGTTTCGCAAGGATTCGTCGCTCGTCATTTTCGCACACGCTGCGGACCACGTGGAAAATTTCTCGAAATCCAACTGGGATTCTAATCTGATTTCCCAATGTAATGGTAGATTCTGATCAGAAGTATAATGTTTCAAACATGCGATTCTAAGTGGGAAAGCACAAGCAAATTTTTTTTTTGTTCACCCCAACGTTTTCCCAGGGATTTTTTCCGTTCAAACCTCACGCATAAAAACATGAGGTAAAAAGTAATGTATAGTTCCAGTGATAATGGCCATATATATAAGCTAGCATAATATTTTTAATCTGACTTCGTAACCTAACCTTTAACATTTCTCGGTTAAAGTTACCAGAATTTTTCCATCACATGTGTAAAATATAGATTTGTGCGCCATGAATGTAAGGATTATTATACAAAAAAGTGGTGACAAGATTTCACTTGTTACTTTTTCGTTGTTATATGATTTTCGATATTTGAAGGTTTTACAATCTTTTAGCAGAGCGCTGTCGCAACAATATTATAATTAAATTATGGAATAAACGGAATTTCAAATTAAATGCGCACGTGCTTAACCCATTAGCTGCCACGATCCTCATTTGGGGATTTTGGAATTTTATAATTTGAATATAATTATACTGTTACACAACTTTTTGTTCATATCCGGCCAAAAATTTCAAAAAAAAAATTTGCCAGTTAATGGGTTAATACTTGCCAACAATACATCACTGTACAAAATATTGTGCCGATATCTCGTGTGTCGTTAGTGTAATCTAACCCAACCTAACCCGGCTAGAATCCATCATTATTTTGGGAAATTGTACGGTATTTCAATTAGATCCTAAGATATTTTCTGTGCAAGAAACAAAAAACTCATGTTTGGAATAAGAATGCCACGTGCAAGAAACAAAAAACCCATGTTTGGAATAAGATTGGCAGAAAAACCGTTTTGTATCTAAAAACGAGACAAACCGCAACGAATTTCGTTTTATTTCGCAATAAGGACTCGAATATTCCATGAAAGATGTCCGATAATTGGGAGAAAACTTGCTTTTTTTTTCTTAGAAACGAGAAACGTACCGCAGCGAATTTTATCCTATCTTTCATTCGGAACTCAAGTATTTCGCTCGAGAGAGACTGTCGCTAAACAGGCAGGTCGATATAATGAATTTATTCTGCGAAATTACGAATCTCAGGTTACTGAAATTGGCGTGGTTGCTCTGAAATTTCCCTCGCGATTTTCTTGATTCCTCCATAATTCCGTTTCATTAAAAGAACAAGTCTTCTTCATTACATCGAGCTTGCACGCGTAATTAGAATTAGAACCAGAAGGTAACGACTAGGATAGAGAAAACGCAATTTCTTTTTTTTTTATCTATGCTCAGCACTCGGTCATATCTCTTCGAATGGCACAATGGCTGCTGGAAATTGAAAAGGATGAAAGGATAATCTCGCGACGATCCCGATTCATGATTAAAGAGAAGACTCTCGTCATTGATATTTATCGGCGACGGGCCGATATTTATAGCGAAATCGCGGAACNAAATCGCGGAACCCCCCCCCCCCCCCCCTCCCCTTTGAGATATCCTATAAACTTTTATTTAAACCGTCTTTTTCTCTCAAAATCAATACTTTGAGCGAAATTAATCTGCCACGCTTTACGGGCCTCACCCTGTGTGCTGTGCATGGGCTTGGCAGGCTGGTCGATCTCGCTCGCTCGCTGTTTCTCAACCTTCAAAGGTCTCCGCCAGTGACATATCGAGACTATCAGGCTCAGCCGTAATTTCCCATAAATGCACGGAACCTTTTTCCTATCTCGCAGCTAAACTTTACACGTTCTACGATCTCGTTCGAGCGCCCCTGTAACAGAGAGATCGGCATGTA
>NW_014554529.1:601794-617475 GCF_001313825.1 Dinoponera quadriceps | reverse complement strand
ATCGGCATGTAACCGGTATATTATATATATATATATATATATATATATATATATATATATATGCGCGTGCGAAAGAACTCGTGCCGCGAACAGCCCCCCGAGTATCGTTGAGTATCGTCTCCAGCGAAAGGTAAAAATATTGTCCGTCTAATGCGAGAGCCTTGAGGCTATCGTCGCGCGTGTGAATGGCTTATAAATAGACCCGAAAAATTCCGCCTTTCCCCTAGGAGAGGAGATCCTTTAGTAAACGCGTCACGATCAAAGCGCGAACTCGAAATCTTTTTAGATCGCTCGCGACGAAAGTCCCCCTCGAGTCTTCCCACGAAAATCTTGTCGTATATATTTGCTAAGCGATGCGTTGCAACATTGGGAACATTTAATTTTTTCGAAAATACACCGCCACGTTTTACCCTTAATCATTTCCAGAGGAATTTGTTCTTCACGGATCGAAATAATCGGCTCTCCCGAACGGAGAAAACCATGTCTCTATACGAATTATGTTTACGTAAATTAATTCGGCAAAAGTTTAACTGAAGTTTTGCCTCGCTTTCTTTCTTTTTTTTTCTTCGTTTTATCCGCAAGACGTAGACAAGCAGGGACCCGGACCGGAACCGAAAACCGTATAGAAACCGGTATTTTCGTCAGACCGGAACCGTAAACTATAACCCGAAATTTTATAAAGCCTACAGAAACTAGTTGTAAAAAATTATGTGGAAACGCTCAAGTGGGATATTTTACCGCACCCGCCGTATTCGTCGGACATTGCTCCTTCTGATTACTGGTTGTTCCGACGGATGCAGCACGATTTGTCAGGTCACCGGTTCACTTCTCTCGCAGAAATCGAAAATTGGCTCCTAATTTGGATCGCCTCAAAAGACGAGACATTTTTTCGAGATGGAATTCGAAAATTGCCTGAGAGGTGGGAAAAAGTAGTAGCCAGCGATAGACAATACTTTGATTAATCTGTTCATTCATTTTGTTCTGAAATAAATGCATTTTTGACCACAAAAAAAAGGACCGAACTAATTTGCACTCCCAATAATATATTATTGTATACTTTATATATATATATATATATATAACTTAAGTCAATAAAAATTTCAGTAAGGAAACAAGTTTAAAGAACCGAGATCGAAAAAAAAAACCCGTAATTTAAACGGTATCGGTGCTTTCATTGTCCAGAAAACTGGAACCAAGAGCAGAACCTTTATTAAATATTGTAGTGGGCCGGAACCGGGACGATATTTTCATTCGGTCCCTGATAGAAGGATACAGCTGCGCGATACAGTCCAGGCAAGATATTTGAGGGAAAAGTCGCGCATCTTCCGTCTCCGATTAGCAGGACCAAAAATGATTGCCCTTGCGGCAGATGAGACGTCACGTTGGAAGAGACGACGTTGGAAAAGCGGTGTTCTATGAATGGAGGCGAGCCTCGGATCAGTCGGCAAGCAAGGCCGACTAATTATAGCGTTAGTATCTCTCAACTTCGTTTTGTACATTAACCATGCACCGGCTACATGTACGCGCACGCGCGCGCGCGAGTGAGTGAGCGAGCGAGCCCGACCACACGCGTGTACATTATGGAACGTTTAGTGCCGAGATTATGGTACGACGATGGAGGACATGACCCATTTTGATCGTCGTCGTCGTCATCGTCATAAGCAAGCGGGGATGCGAATTCAGGACAGCGTACGTGCGTCACGCTTACCCTTGTCCTGCTGTCGACACCTGGCATCTCGTGCAACGTCCGCCGACAAATTACGCGGAGAAGCGCACTTACGCGCTCTCGATCCCCGAGCTTTATCGAATAAGTAAGTCGACTNAGAGAGAGAGAGAGAGAGAGAGAGAGAGAGAGAGAGAGAGAGAGAAGGACCGCTAAAATGCACGTGCGACGTTAGTTTCGCAAGATCAAACGAGAGAACCGAACAGGAATTGAGAAACAATTTTTCGATGCATATCCGATTCCCTCGAATTCATCGGCATTCGGTGGGGTTTAGAAATGAAAATGACCTAATCTGACGGTAACTTACTCGGTAAAATATGGCAAATTATCTGATAATTTTGAAAGTTGGAAAAGTAAAACGATAATTTAGAAGAAATTACAGAAATAACGAGATTTTGATAAAAAGCTTAAAAGGAGCGTTTAGCCCCCAAGATGAACTAAACATTTTATTTATCACATATTTCCTATAAAATAATTTGATATTAATAAAATATTTTGTTCAATATATGATGAAGACGGTTAAAAATAATATCTCTCTCATTTAGCATCAATATTTACCCGAAACAGAAATTCTGCAGTTTGTAGTACCGAATATGTCAATGCTCCAATTAGGAAAATTTCCAAGAACATTTTTTTTATACCTTTCCAATGAAACTTAGAAACCTAAAAAGACACAAAAAGTTTGTGGGAAGATTTGTCTATATTTTGATTAGATTTTCCGTTAGATGTGGTTAAACGGTAATGCATATTCGTTACATTCACACATTTATATCACATTTACATTTTGATTAATTAGTATATTTGTCTCGGTAAGGCAATAAAAATCAACTGTTGACGCCTCACTTCTTCGACGCTATCAATGCACGTGATATAGTAACATATATTAGTATGTTAAGCTTTACAACGTCCAATAAAATTATTATTATTGTTATTATTTATGGAAAATCTATATATACGAGAAATATAAAAGAATAGCGTGATCATGTCAGTGTTATATAAACGCAACGTTTTAAGAATCGCCTCTACATTATTGACATTTATCAAGCTCGTCATCGACTTTGACATCCCCTTACGATGGAAAGTCAGGTTTAAATATCGGTCGGAAGATCAGCAGCGAAAGCGTGACTTTTCTGTATCAAGAGACAACGGGCAATTTGTCACATTCCGTTAACGAAATGGACTTAGAATGGGATCGGCAAACTGAAGCGACAAAACCTACAGCCATCTCTTCGAATTGAGATACACCGCAGGAGGAGATATTTTTACATTGCAACGCGTGCCTGTGTGACGTTCTAACGACGAATTATCTCGTAGCGTGTAACGTGGGGACGCGCTTAAAAAGGCACAATTAAACTAAAAGTGTAACCTCACTGGTGACACCGTAAACACAGACAAGGTCGCGAGCAAACGTAAACGCCACCGTGAAAGTGACCGCGTCACTAATTATCACGATGAAAGAGAGTGGGCGTGTGTACGCGCGAGTGAAATTACATTCATAGGTCGCACTGTATTGTGGAAGTTGAGCAAACGCGCCGACAACGTCCGCCAGGATGCGTCAGCATCAAGTTTCCGAACAACTAATTGATAGTAATTCTGTGCCTCTCAAGCACACATCCTTCGGCCGAATTAAAATGGAATATCCATCAACGCTCGCTGGATGTGCGACCCAATTTCCATGTTGTTCGTTACACCTTATCTTAGAATAGCGATACGCAGAGACGATAACCATCACTACCTTGAATATTTTTAGAAAATAAACATACTTCATTAATGACTAATAAAGACGAGAAAAGTTTACATTTACGGAAAACACTTGAAGTGATAATCATTGGTATCAATGCCAATTTCCGTTAGACATTTTTCTTCTACTCTGCTATCTCGAAGATATGGCAAATGTTTGGAAGTACTACTCCACCTGAAAACCTTTTATTTTTTGTAGCTATCAACAAGACAGGTTATAAGAAGACATTTTGTTTGTAAGTTTTAATCAGGGGACGTGAGATTCTTTTGAAGAAAAAGAAATTTGAGGAGTTCCTTAGTTATCGACATTTAAATTTTGCAATGGTGTTATTATTAAATTGATGAGTTCATTTTTCTACTAAAATGGACCCTGAGAAAAATTAGCAAAGGCCCCTACGCAAAGTTTGAGATCTAAGCTTTGAAATGATTCTTCAGGAGTCCTGTCTCCTCATTGGCGTTCCAGTTGTCAACTTACCCGAAAGGACTTGGTATTCTCGAGTTTTTACAATTTTTCTTACTGAAATAGAAGTTGCAATGTGGAATGGGAGGGGAGGGAGGCTTTGACTCTCCGATCTCTCGACCAGGGGCCTTTGCCCCCGGAACCCCCGGTCGAGGGACATGCTCGTTGTTGTTAAAACATTGGAGTTCTTGGATAAGAATCCTTGGATAAGAAGCTAAGAGCTTGAGAATTCTAAGTCTTTTAGAGCAAGACGACTACTAGAATGCCGGTGAGGAGACGAGACTCGTGAAGACGGGATCATTATAAAATTTAGATCCCAAACCTTGCCTAGCGACCTTTGTTAAAAATGTATAAAATAGATTCATCATCAATTTAATAAGACGAAAGATTTAAGTTAATAACTAGAGAACCTCGAACTTCCTTTTCCTCCAAAAATCTCATGCCCCCTCCTTGAAACTTATACAAGTATCTTTTTATAATTTGTTTTGTCAATTACTGCTAAAAGAACAGTTTTCGGTGGAATAATATTTGCAAACATTTACCGTTTATTGACGTTGGAAGTGCATCATGGGATTGATTGACGCGAAGTCGAGTATATTGACGGGCGAAACTATGCGTTGAATATGCGTGATCTTTTTATAAGAAAATCACATTGTGCTGACGACCATACACGGATTCTAAATTCAGAAATAATACGAACGTGAGCCGATGATTGTTCTGTGCCATGGGAACAGAGCAAGCACGAGCAGTATTTTCGTTTATCTCGTACGATTTCTACATAGACATATCGCTTGAGACTATATTTCTCATAAATTGTATTCCCCGAAATCTCCTGCTTACACGACGCCTGAGGGATTGTGTGGGATCTCGTGCAAAAATGTACTTCCGATAAATATTTTTTTATTTTTTCCTTCTACATCCTATCGCGTGCTAGATAGACCCTGTGTGTTGTGTGAGATATTTCTGGCTCAAGTGTAATTGTGTATATTAGCGCCTTTACGTAAACATGACGTATATACTACGTGCACGTAGCAAAAAATAGATAAATCGTAGTTGCGCAAGTACGGATTGTTATAATTATCGGCACTAATTATTACAAGATGTAAGATAGAAGGGAATGCTGGACATCTTGATAAACGTAATTGCAATTGCTTACGTGAAGCTGCTAGAATTTGCTCCATTGTAGATATTTATATTTACATGTAAATATATAGATATTTTCCGATGGAGATCTTATTGAAGCGAGACGGGTCGAAACTATACGCTAACGTTCAACATTGATTTCATGTTGTTTAAGCGACGTATAATTTTATTACACGTTGTCTCATCAAAAATAAGGTCTTCGAAATATCCCAACATACCCATACATATATAAAATAACGTATAAACGAAATTTTGTTCGTGTTTTTAATATATCGAGCAACTATTCTACGACATCGTCAACTTATTTCGTGAAAACTTTGCGGGAAACTATTAACCGTAAAAAACGAAAATGACCCAAAGAAGAGATGGCTTAAAAGTATTTCTCAAGAGAGCTCTTCAGCTTGTGCGGGTCCACGTTAGGACCGTGTCGTTCGACGACCTTGCCTTCTTTGTTCACAATAAACTTGGTGAAGTTCCATTTAATGAAGTTACCCAGTAAACCGCCTTGTTCCTTCTTCAAATACGACCAAAGCGGATGCGTTTTATCTCCGTTCACGTCTATCTTCTCGAACAGGTCAAATTTCACCTGCGGAAAGAATATATCGTGTAAAGATGCGTGCGCGTTAGAGATTTATTGATTTATTTATAAAAGAAGCGGGGAAAAAGAGAGAGAGAGAGAGAGAGAGAGAGAGAGAGAGAGAGCGAGCACGATTTTATCACGTGAGAGGGAAAAAGCTTACTTTCTGGCGTTCAGCGAAACTGCAAATCTCTTCGCTGTTTCCTGGCTCTTGCCCGTTGAACTGGTTACAGGGGAACGCCAAAATTCGCAGTCCTACGAGACGACAGACAAAGATAAAAAGATCGTTCCGCTGTTCCGCAAGTGACTGATCTGCACGAATATTACCTTTAGATTCGGCATACTCGTCGTACAGTTCGTTCAGTTCCTTGTAATTCGTCGCTGTAAGACCACACTTCGAAGCGACGTTGACGATAAGGCATACGTGGCCCTCGTACCTGACCGGCAGCAAACGTCATTGCATATTTTGGATGCGTACAGACGCGATATTCACGGCACGACACGAGCTTGGTACTCACTTAGACAAAGGAACCTCCTCTCCCCTGATGGAGTTGGCCGTAAAGTCGTAAATCGACGTGGCCGATTTGTAATCCGCGTTCCCACTCATTGCCGCTGAAACTGTGCAATTGTGATCGTTAAGACTTCTGGGTGATCGACAGCGACGCGCCGTTGCGCGTCGCGGCTGGGAGATAATTAATTTTGCGAGTCGCGAATGTCGACTATTTGATTGTTACGCTTTAGCGATGGACTCGCGAATCAAGTCTCAAGTACAAGGACACTTATCTGGCGGTTTGTCATTCATTCGTTTCTTACGTCTACGTTAGGCAATGCGTACCCTGCAGTTCTCAAAGAAAAGTAGCGAATTCCCCCAAATGCTTTGCGTTACTCGAATAAACCAGTGACAAATATTGCCGGGAGAGGGGGGGGGGGTAAGATGACGATCTTAAGATTTGTCCATTTTTTCTCATTTTTTTATAATAACGTAAAAAATAATGATCCATTTTTTCTGACTAGCTAGAGCCTTGTCATTTGCATGAACTGAAAAATTTATAAATAAATTAGGATCTTGTTTAAATCAAATTTTTTTGAGAATATGTCAATTTCAGGTTACAAGATTATTTATTATTATTAAAAGTGAATTGGACACCGAATCGTTTTATTTGTTATTAGATTAGAAAAATTGGCAAATCGTCATTCTTACCCTGCTTTCTCCTAATTGCATTCGAGTATCGCAAATCTCGCAGAAGAGTATTCAGTTCCAACAATCAAACGCTAAAGTACTACTGACTTATTATTTATGTTAAAAGAATTGTGTATATGTGTGTTAATATTATGTGTGTATGTATGATCGCTTTCGAAACACGCTGCAGTTATTCTCGCGTGAAAATAATAATGGCATATATAGATATATATACCCGCATAGAAATCTTCCCAGATATTCCCATATACAGCATAGATTCCGATTAGAATACCAAAAATTCCGATTAGAATCCCAAAATAGGTTATCCTACTATGATACCAATTGGGAGTCCCATTCTTATCCAAGATATGGGATGAAGCTTCTTTTCTGCGATGCTGATTGGTTGTCGACAACATTTATAGCTTCAAGGGAGCTATTGAAATTAAATCTGTGGAATTGAAAGTTCAAGAGAGAAGTTAACGAACGTTGTGCCGTGAAAGTAGGATTTTTCTATATACTGAGAGAAAAAATATCTAAAAAATGAAAAATATTCACTTTACTGGGTACTATCGAGCAAAAATTTCTTATGATTTCCCCAGATACAACACAGATTCTGATTAGGATATCCAAAATTGTTCCAAAATAGATAATCTCACTACGATACCAATTAGGAACCCCATTCTTATCTCACATGGGACGAAATCTCTTTTCTGTGATGCCGGTTGGCTATATGCTGCGGCTTTCTTCATGTTGCGTGTAACTACCATCGCCAAAATCGATAGTGACAGTTTGACCGAATATCAAGTTAGGAAATTAATAAATTAGATTATGCTATTAATGTTATTATACTTAATACCGCGCGTAACATGTGTGTGCTTATAAAATGTGAATACTTAAAGTGTCTCGTATATTTGGTTCAATTGTAGTGTAAGACGGAAACTAGAAGAAATCTTTGGGAAAATTGGGAAAATTTGTAAATGACCAAATAATCTGTTTATTGTATCTGTTTATAATTCTCACTTAATCGTATATTTGAAATATTAGTGACGGTCCAATAGATATTTTAAACCTTAAAAAATTGACCAATCACAGTCGAATGTGAAGAGAATGATTGACTGACTAGTCAGTTTCTTAAGGCTTAAAATATCTATTGTAGACCGACACTTATAGTTCTAAGAGACTTAAAGAGAGAGAACCTGCGTTCAACTTCCCAACCAGAATTCATAATTATTTTGGGAAATCGGATCCCAATTAGATTCCAAGAAATTTTCTATACGGGTAAATGATTACAATATATATATATATATATATATTTGCATTGTTGTTATTTAAATTTAATTATATATGTTCTTGTGTATATATATATATATATATATGATAAACGAATTGTACAATCTCGCGCGAACGGCAATCGAACAAGCGCGTTACGCGTAAACAGCGAAAGGTGATGTTCAAAAATAATCCTCGATATTCTCTTCTCTCCGACACGCTTAATTTGCGCGGATCATCGGAACGGAAACAGTACGGTATAAATAAATTATCACCAAACGCGAGCGGTAAAAAGCGACGCGGTATATCCGGGAAACTTTTCGACTTCTCTCGCGTTGCCTCTCGAATGCGATGCCGGACGCTTCTTATTAGCGAGCCCCGACTCTTCGTATTGTCATTAATTGCCGATTCGCGAGCACCTTTCGCGCGGCACTCTTTCCACGCGGGAATAATTGCGCTTCATATCGACGGCGATCAGCGATTGTTTATTAGTTGCTGTCAGCTTAACAACGCTGACGATGGAAGGACCGGTACGGGGGGGGAGGGGGGTCAATCATCAAATTACGTGCCTGCGAAATTTCGGACTACGTGCACGAAGCCGACGGGTACGACGAATCTTAAAACGAGCATTTCCGACGTAATCCGCTCCTGGAACTGTCGATACAAAAAGTGCCTGCTATATTAGTGCGACTTGTACAAGCTCGGAAACGACATGAAAAATTCAGGGGTGCTTTCAGCCAGCCGGCCGGCTGGCCATTCTTCCTCACAAATATATTATCAATGTCGCGCGCGCGACGTTTACAAAGCATATACGAGTCGAGACCTTCTATTATCGCGACCTGCGATAATAATTTGGTGAAAAGAAAGAAAGAAAAAAACGATAGAACCTACGATGTCAGTTCTAAACAGCTTGAAATATCTTGGTTTCTGAAATGTGTAAAAACAGATCGAAGTTACACGGAAAAATGAGAAAAAATGCTGTTGTATCAGTGGGATTTTGGTGCCAACTGCGCCCTGTAATTAAAGTAAATCTTGATTCACTAGCAACACTATTGAAACCAATAAAAATCATATATTGTTTTAATCTCTCGAGTGTTAGTTTCAGTAATATTACAGTGTTGAAACAGTTAATACTTACGAAATACCATAATAAATCTCTAATAATACTTAAATATATATATATAATTTTCTGAATTTATGCGAGCGTTAAAAAGCAATCGACTAAAAGTGTTCAACTGCGGGGCGAGCGGAAATAGAAATTTATTTCAGCCGTATCGTCAAATTTAGAAATACGTTTAAATACGTTCAGGTTATAATGGAAGGTAATGGTCGATTCGCGTTACGTGGACGCGTAAGCGAAATCGTAGATTCGGTGAGGCGGCTGCGCACGCGCGAACGGACGCGCGCGAATTGTCAATGAAACGTGATGACTAGCGATTCGGTGCATCCGCGCAAATGTCATCGGATCTTGCATAGATCGATGAGTGTGTCCGCTCGCGCGAGTAAAAAGACGGTTTCCAAAGTCAATTACGTCAGTAACGTACAGTAAAATGCCTATATTTAAACGGAGGAGCGGCAGGAAATTACTCAATATTGTCTTTTTTTTTTTCTTTCCTTTATGCATTTCGATCTCTCGTGTATTGCTTTCCGAGATTATTCTCCAGGCTATTCCGCTAATTTCGCTTTAGCGTAAACAAAGTGAGAATTTCTCTTCATATTTTTTACGAAATTCACGACCAAGGCATGATGTTCCTGGCCGTTAGATTCTTCTCGCTGGAACTTGGTGATTTGGACGCGGACTTCGCCGTATAATCGTTCGCGAATGATCTCTTCCGCCGGACGCTACGTGCACGCTCGATATCGGTTGATTAAAGTGACTCCTCAATGAGCACTGAAAATACCGCCGAGTATCGCTGTGCCGCGCGGTGCACAGAATCCCGCAATCGATAGCCATCTACCGTGCGCCGACCCAACCTTGACGGTACCGGCGACCAGAATTGTACTCCAGACTATGATTACATCTAGGTGAGCAATTACGTATTGCCTACGTGACTACACGGGCTTTTTCCATGTGAACAACGTAAATTATGTAAAATCGTATAAATTACATAACACAAAGATAAAGGGTAAATTATTAGTCTAAACTAGTTTATAAAATAGCTCACGTATCCGATTTTCGTGTTAATTACGAAGGCATCTAATAGTGAAAATTTGGAAAAGTCGATACATACAGGCAACACAGAAATTTCGTCATTTAAAATTCACCCGTGGACTTTTAAACGGGCGAGGGCGGTGTTCCTTGGTGAATTACAGTAAGCACAAGATCTACCGGATCCGCTCTATTGATTTCTCGCGACATCGTAAGATAAAATAGTGAAAATAGTGCCGTTATATTGAATCCTAATAATTTCACCGGTTTTTAATAAGTTAGATTAGATTAAGTTGGATAATCTCCACTTTACGCGCATTTAAAACGTCTGCGTGATGATATAAAAGGTGAATACGCTGTTGATGTACGAATGTTATCGCTTACTTAGGTTTATCTGTGAGCTTTTAACAGAAACAAAATATAAAAATAAGACTTATGAAATGTAAGAATAAGGCGAGTCACTCCATGGATGGTTCATAGATTACTTATTATCCACACATATATATATATATAAAATTAAACATAATTTACATTGTCTACGCGTAGACGTAGACTGTATTATATTTTATTCTGTTTAAACAAAAGTTATTTAAACAAAAGTTGCGCGTAAACGTCCGGCTTTGCCGGCGGCGATCAGCTAGTGAAAAATCTACGCTGCGCAAAAACGATGTCGGCCGGAGTATCCGAGATTCGCGCATCTCGTTGCATGATGTATCCCGGTCGTGCAATGGGGTTCATTCATGCTCGGCACACGCGTAAAGCGATGTTAGCGAAAAAACGGACGAACAATCTTACCCGATTGAAGTCGGCACGTATGTAACACGATGAAGAGACGCACCGCAAGGACAACACGAACGTCAGCAGTCGCTGTTTCCTACTGACTAGTCATGTCACACACGAGACGGTTTCACCGCGCATGTGCGGTACTCCGCGATGTGGCGTCATGCCAATGGCCGATCGAGTCGTTCCGAAGCCTCAAGGATCGTTTACAATAGCTGTAAGTCTCGTTCCGCGATAGGCATTTTAAGCCTTGAGAAATTGATCAATCACAATGATTATTCTTCGAGAATTCGATTGTAATCGGTCAATTTCTTAAGTCTTACGCCTTAAATTCTTCGTTTAAAGCAGGATCTACAATGAGAATTTAAGCCTTGAGAAATTGACCAATCACAGTCGATTATTCTCCTCACATTTGACTGTGATTGGTTTCAGTTTCTGAAGGCTTAGAGCTTAAATTCTCATTGTAGACTCCGCTTTACATTATCTCGGAAAAAATTGCGTTTGTAGTTATAATAGTTGTAGATACTATCATTAGTGATGTCATGATTGCGTCATCATTTGTTAGCATCATCCTCTAGCTCCGCGAACAGCCTTTAGCGATAATAGCGTCTCCCCGAACGCACTCATAGGCGGTTTACTGTTTGAAAGATGGCTTCTACGAAAAATGCACATGACAGTTTTAGACAACTCGTTACTTCAATTTTAACGACGAAATGTCGACACGGATACAAGAGACGATTTTGCGTCAGCGGAAGCGGACGGAATCTAAAAATATCAAATGTTTACATCCTTCCTTAAGCAAAGCTGATCGGAAAATTCCAGAAAGTCGAAAACACCATGGTAAATTCTGGTTTTTACTATTTCAGACTTTATCCAATGGAATAAACTGGCGAAACTATAAAAAGGACTAATATGTAACGCTAAAATATATTTATACAACTTTATGCTAAAATATTTTTCCTTTAATTCATTAAATCATATTAATCGTTATAATTTAAAGAAAAACAAAAGCGATATAATAAAGTGTTTTTTTAATATAAATTAATGCGTGAAATATATTTTTTAAACGAAAACTTGGGAGATATATATGTTACTAAATTTTATATTAGTTTTTAATTTAATGGGATAAACAATGGTAACAGAATTAAACATTTTTACCAGTATAAATCTGGCTCGCGTTTATGTTTATTTTAACCTTACTATACATCATATTTGAAGATGTTTTTTCAATCGTGGGGCTTTTACACTTACTAGTGTTCCCTAAATAATACATTTCTTGTTGTTATGAATAGAACAAGATATAAAGCGAGTCCACGTCTTTGTGTCTTCCTTTTGATGCATTTCTCAAACTATTCATGTTAGCTGACTACCCGGGAAAAAATGTTTGTGTATATTATTATATATAATTATATAAAATCATATAAAATCCAGATTGTGATCCATGTATGATCATATATGTTCATACGAAAAAAATGATGTTACATCATTTAATTAAATGTCGACATCATGTACTGTTAAAAGCACAAATAGCCAGAAGCATTTACTTCTATCGTATTTGCATATAATTTGTAAACAACAGTATTTTTTCATCGTGAACATATATGATTATACATAGTCACATATATGAGCAAATTTCATATATGATCTTTTTTCTTCCGGGTATTTCACCAATAAACGATAAATGTATAAACATATAATAATTATTTTAACATAACTGCATGGATAGATTCATAGAAAGTATAAACATGTAATTCGCGTGCTTGTCGTTTGTTTTTGGGATTCTTGTGCGTAAGATCATAGCTAGGGTTCTATTTATTTTTAATAGAAAAAAAAAATTAGTTTTCGCTGATTTTTCTGAAAAATACCACCGCTGTTTTTACCAACTGGCATGGACTTGATCTAAAAAATCTCAAATTTTGCGAACCCTACCCTTAAGTGTTAATTAACTAACATCACATGTACACATGTACAATATCATATTGTTCCCCCCGATTGTATTTGAAACGAAAATAGGTCTAATCTAATCGACGTTTACATCATCTTTATATCGAACGAATTACATCTAATCGTTTTCGTCTTCCTGTATAGAGATTGTAAGGATGCAATATATATATTAGATCAAAACGTAACTTATGTAAAACTGATTTTCCAATGTTTACACGATGTTGTGCAAGTGATAATGTTTTATCGTTTAATAATTTATTTTCCAGTACGTTGGTACCATGGAAGGTGTTCAGACACGAATTGAATCAGGTTCACCCGATCAGTTCAGGACTGCAGGCAATGGCACTGAAATCCACGATAGATCTGACGTGCAACGACTACATCTCCAACTTCGAGTTCGACGTATTTACAAGGTAAACGCGCACATGTAATTTTTACATCGGTCTCGCACGTGCATCGATTTGCGTCGTCGGTGTGTGACGATATCCGATGATAACACGTGTAACGACGTCCCTCGCGGAAAAGCATCACCGCCTGTGATCAATTGGCCGATAATAAATTACCGCTCGGTAATTTCACTAATTTTATTATCCGTACCGAGTGAAATGAAATTAACGGGCGACAACAACTTGTCACTGGCCAATTTATCACAGACGGTAATACTTTTCCGCATGAGGGGACCGTATTCCAATGACGACGCTCTGACTTTGAAGATTGTTCCAACCATGGTCGACCCTGTTGCGCAACTGGAAAATTCTGGCAGTGACGCACCCCGGCTACGTGGCCTTCCTCACGTACGACGAGGTGAAGGCGCGCTTACAGAAGTACTGCATCACCAAGCCTGGGAGTTACGTGTTTCGATTGAGCTGCACGAGGCTGGGACAATGGGCAATTGGCTATGTCACGTCTGACGGTGATATTCTCCAAACGATACCGCACAACAAGAGTCTATGCCAAGCGTTATTGGACGGTTATCGGGAAGGCTTGTGAGTACACATCTCTGATAATAATAATAATAACAGAGGCTCGATTTACAAGAGAACTTCTAACTTACTTGGTCGCTTTATCTAGACCCGTCATCGTCGGTTATTCGGAAATTCGAGGCTGTGTGTACATGTCGTATGATGATTCGCAGCTATTTGTATCCAGACGGCCGGAACATCAATCCGGACTTGACATGGGCGGTGCAGCCGACGCCGGAGGAGCACATCAAGGTTACCGCGGAACAGTACGAATTGTACTGTGAGATGGGTAGCACATTCCAGCTGTGTAAGATCTGCGCCGAGCACGACAAGGACGTGAGGATAGAGCCTTGCGGTCACCTGCTCTGCACTCCATGCCTCACAGCTTGGCAGGTAGCAGTACATAATCTCGTGCCGACGTTCCGTAGAACGCGCGAACCTTCCTTACGATCATTTCTCATCACTCTCCGCTCTGTGATCACAAGCTGCGCTCTGACCATTCCCTTAATTTGCAATCGCCGTGTACGGTACGAGCGAAATCGTCCGCATACGTGGCGTATGAATTGGCATAAACTAACGGACGGTCTGATCTTGGCTGCTTTGCAGGATTCCGAAGGACAGGGTTGTCCGTTTTGCCGGGCTGAGATTAAAGGCACCGAGCAAATCGTCGTGGATCCGTTCGATCCGCGAAGAACACACCGGCCCGGAGCGCATTCGGCGTCCGCTAGTAACGCATCGACCCCCACGCGGGATCTCGACCCTGACACCGAGGTATCCGACTAGGAATAGCCATCCACCTTCATTATTAAATGTGTTCTATGTATAACAACATCCCCCCTCCCCCCGCAGTATACCTCATTCTCGAGAATGCCTCATACATTTCACACGAGATCTCGCGTTTTGTTGTACGGTCGTGTGCATACATGTCATGTCATTTTCGTCAGGTCTATCGTCTCTCGATCACGCTACACCCTCTTGGCGGGTAGTCATCGNTTTTTGGTTTTTTTTTTTTTTTTTTTTTTTTTAGATAAGATATGTATCGAAGAAGCTACTCACGCATTTTGATTCACTTCCGAGAATTATCCTCGAAGAAGTGTAAAAGAAGGGACCAAATTGCATACGGGGACGTGGGACTGCTTGTAGTTCTGGCGGAGCTCGTTGTCTTCTTTCTATGTGTTTGCGAGATTTCGGACGTGTAGCATGCCGGCAGAGCGACGATCGTGTTCGACCTTCTCAGTCAGCCTTCGGTCAGCCTTATATGTCGCGCGTTTTTATCTTCTTTTTTTTTTCTCGACTAACACGTTTGAGAGATTGTTATAATGTATCGCATAATATATTACGAATTTCATCGATAATACGAAGGCTCTCAGGTAAGACTCGCTTATCTTGCATCTCATTGGAAGCTGTGAATTCGACGGCTTAATTGTATGGCCCGCGGTCGCTGTGTATCATTTGTGACTACGTATACGCGGTCATAGCTTTCCGAAACAATTTTACCATTTTTACCGAGCGTGTTGTTAATACGATGGAAAGAATAAGGCTCGATACGTTTACTTGCTGACGTCTCGAAGATATCAGTCTCTTTCGGCTCATAAATCTCATGATGCATGTGCATATGCGTATTTAAAAAAAAACAGCGTTCCTCTTTCTTTTTTTTTTCTAAGTATGTGCATACAAATGATTCGATGCCTGAGAATTCTTACACGTATTTATTTATGCAAATAATTATATATATATATATATATATATATATA
>NW_014554529.1:587732-601667 GCF_001313825.1 Dinoponera quadriceps | reverse complement strand
ATATATATATATATATATATATATATATATATGATTTATAGTCAGTAACATGGAATAGCGTGGCTTATGTTGAGAACTGATCAATGCGAAGCACACAAAGAGAGGAGCCCTGCAACTCCGAACGGGGAATTTCATCATGTATTACGCAATGTTGAGGTAGCATCTGTAATAATTTTTCATCTGCTCGATAGGTGGCAGAATAAACAAGCACTATTTTCGATATAGAGCTGAGGGCTACTTTCCGGACAATCGGGCGGATGGTCGAGCGCGACGGAATTCGCGCGTTTATCCGCACACAAACTGCTTCATAATCTGATGCATTTATTTAGAACACACCTGTGGCTGTAGACGTCGACATCGTCCCCGGCCTACCTTAAATCGCATATTCACATATCTGTTCGTATCGTTCCTTCTATTATCGCTTGACAACAGAATCCACTTGGACTTATTCGCTATCACACACACATCTCCAGAATTTACTGTGATAACGAACGATGATCTTATCGAGAATAATATGTGCTATGATCTTGTATATCGGAAATCGAGAAAGAAGAGTGGAGAGAGGCTATATCAAACCATTTTGTACAATTAAGAATCTAAAAGTAGCTTTAAGAATTCGCGAGACAAGAGAGACGAGAGAAGGAAAGAAAAATAGAAAAGGGAAGACAATGCGATGATCAGGCAGAGAGTAGCATGCACTTTTTTTAGCATAGCGGATTCAAAAAGGGACCGTTCTTACAAATCACTATGTATCACGTTGGAATGTATTGTGTACCTGCTGGCGGTAGGCACGAATGTGTAACGTCATGTTAAATGTCACGACATTTCATTGACACGGGACAACGTTTCGTTATCGTAAGCGATATCGTTTTCCCGCTCTCCTCTACGTTTAAAATATTAATATTTATTATTTATTCCGTACTCACATGTCTCGAGAGAGAGAGAAAGAGAGAGGAAGAGAGAGAGGAAAAAGAGCTAGTTTCTTGATAGAGGGTCTCTGACAACACACACACACACACACACCTTGCGCTGAGTCTCGATGCTGTGGTATTATACGTACGTTTTAATATGCAAGAGAGAGAGAGAGAGAGGGAGAGAGAGAGAGAGAGAGAGAGAGACCTGTAAAGTTTGTACACATAGTGCATACACGTGCAACTAAACTTAACTGCGGTGTTAAGCAACGATCGATTCTTAGCACAATTATTAGCGTATCGTCGACTACCTAGTTTAATCCTCGTAAGCTTTACCGATACTTCAGATCGTGACTCGCTTCGAGGGCGTCTTTTATTTATATATATACATATATATATATGTATATATATATATATATGTATATATATAGACATATACACACATTCTGATTAGTGAAAAACGCGAGAATGAATCTCAAGTGAGCGTGCCCGCGACAGATGCGTACTCGCGCGTCTTCAGCTGTTGGCGAAACACAATTCGACGTGCACGACGACAAATCGGCGATCCGCCGACCGGAGACTTCTTATCCCGCGTTCCATGCGCCGCGTGTCGAACAGTGGGAACTTGACGCGAACGTAATTTCTAGCGTACGTTTGCCGAGTTAGCATACTATTCATTGTAAAATACTAGGGACTTGAGAGAGAGAGAGAGAGAAAAAGAGAGAGAGGGAGAGAGAGAGAGAGAGTAATACTTTTTTTTTTAATAAAATTGTATTATCATTATACTTGGAGAATTGCACTCATGTGTGTATACAATACCCCTTTTGCTGGATTCTAGCTTTACTCTGCGATTCCGCATCGGTTGCTCCAGCAACAGGGAAATTCGAAACGAGAGAGAGAGAGAGAGAGAGAGAGAGAGAGAGAGAGAGAGAGAGAGAGAACCAAGGTGTTGCCTCATTATATCGTTCGCATGATCGTTTACTTTTATTTCATAACGTTATCCACACACACACTGTGGGGCCACATTGCTCTACCCTGCTGCATGATCCAAACTAATCGGTAATGTACATATCCGATGTGGAAGGATGGTGTATAAGCCGCGTATAAGCCCACCGATGTCGCAGGTAAGTGCAACAACATGCATTATGACCGTCTGCTTTTATACGCTTTGTAATTACGCTCATATCAATTGTGCCGTTACTCGCACTCGATTCGATCACAATGATCATGCCGGGACGAAGGATCATACGAGAAAGAAGAGACACTCGTGACCAACGAGTATCCTCGAGTCTCTCTCGCGCCTTATCTTCATCGGAATCACGTTGAATATCGTGCGATAATCTTTGTGTTCTTCGTAATGAAAGAAAAGGAAAAAAAGGGAATAAAGAAAAATCAGCGTTATACAGTCGCGAAAGGCATCTGTTGGAAAATATAAATAGTTGAACGCTACAGCTTTTGGAGGCAGCAGACGATTCACCGCTTTATTCGCTTCGAGGAACGTCTTCAGGAAGCGTTTAACCATTTGGGTCCATGTCTCTCACGGAGGACAGTCGCGCATCGATCCTTCCTCGAGTAAAATAGGTGGTATAGTTAATCATTTTTCTCGCGCGGTGTCCGCGTGTGATCGTCATGCTTGTCTCGTCCCTCTCATACTTGCCACACAATTCAAGCCTCTTCATCCCTGAAAATTATCCGATTTAACAAACACCGAACGGGTTGATGCTTTGTGTACGACACGGTACCGGATTAAGATCAGTGGCGGAGGTGAGGAACTTCAGCGTGGTGGAAGAACTCTCTCGGGGCGTCCAGCTGATTTCGGACGCTGCCGAGAGACGTTCTTCTCCCGCTCGAAATGCAAAAGTTCGTTCCGTCCGCGAGATCTTACCTTGCTTCACGATGTACGGGATAAATCAATCACATAACTCGGGCCGGCTTTCGGTTATCACGATTAATAACGAGATGATCCGGGAAAACACCTTGCAGAAATCTTCGTTCAATTATGCGGAGAAAATCAGTATCAAAATTCAAGGCTTATATTCTCGCATAAACAAGAAATACGTAATTTTATATGAGGACAAAACTCACTTACATAAAGAAATTCTGTTTAGCTTCAATAAAAATATCATATTCTTATGTTATTCAAGAGTAATCTTCATGAATCGAGAAGAAAAATATTGGATGGGAAGAATAACTGCAGTCTTCAAACTGATACAATTTTTAATTTGAAGGCATCCTTCTTCCTATTCGATACTTTTTCCTCCCGATTTGTGAGAGAATTATTCTTGAATAACACGAATTGGATATTTTTCTACGTAGAATCATGTAGAATTTGTCCGTGTAAGCACGTTTTATCTTCACGCAGGATTGTATATTCTCGCTTATTTATGAAAATACGAGCCTTGAATCGACACTAATTTTTCTTTCCGTGTAGCGGGCAGAGCAGCCACTTTGTACGGCGAATTCGTAGATCGCGTCCGCCGATGACGGAGGGACAGAGAATTGGGATCGTCATCGAGTCATATGATTTCGTCGTGTGTCCTGTATTTATTACAGAGAAAATAACCATTACCTAAGAAATTTTGTGACGCGTACGTACGATCGAATAGAGACGTGAGTACCGTCTTATCGTGTGCGGCAACTCGGCGTTAACCCGTTCCCGTCCTCCTGCCGAATGTTATAGGACATAATGGCGCTGTGCAACGGAAACTGCGGTCTCATATGCGACGACTCGGACGAGGAAGACGACTCTAGTCCCACGAATTCGCCGGTTCCGCCGCGGAGGATCCTGCCGAGTCCGCCGTTGCCACCGAGAAGAACCTCGCCCACGCCGAACAACCACCTGAAGAACGGCCGTCACCTGACCGTGCCGAAGGAGAACGCCCCGCCACCGCCGACGGTCACCGCGGTGATCATGAATTACGCCGATGCTCCACAGAATAACAAAGGTATCGCACCTGTAACACAACGGTGTTTACCTGGATAATTGAATTTTCCCGGTATCACCCGGATCAACCCGGTTAATTTCAGACGTTACAAATTATTGATTTTTCCAACGATGACAAGTAACAAATGAATTTGTATAGCACACGGAAAGAAATTAATATCAAGACTCATATTCCTATACCAGGGTGTCCCAAACTGTTCCCGGGTTCAGGTAGAAAGGGTGAAACCGAGCGGAAAAGTCACGTGCCATTTCGCAAAATTCGCAATAATTAGTGAGGAATTAATTATCTCGTCTGAGCTAATGAACACATCCCAATGTCCGGAATATTTCAATAGGATTATCTCACGATATATCCTCACTTATACGTTCAATATTATTTTCGCTTACACAGGATATTTGAACCTCAAGCCGTTGCTAGATACAACAGCTGTCATATACTTGTAAATCTCGCCATTCTAAACAAAAATATCTTTCATCGATTTGCAGTGAAAATAACAAACGAATTTTTGAGTTATTGATTAAAGAAGCCTCTATGCATAGCCCATTTTCAATCATTAACTTGGCATTTTGCATATAATTTGCAACATGGTGGGGGATTTTTTTGTTCACCTCAACTCCTTCTATGTCTTCACAAAGTTTGTCCTGTCTGTGACGTCTTGTATACGAGAATATCAGTCTTGAATTGGCGATTTTTTTGTACAGAGACTCGTTACTATTTTCTGATCGGCCAGGGTAACATCCGTAAATATGGGTGTTCGAGTACCCGAGTAGTATTCGAGAGTGCGTATACCCGAGTACCGAAGTACCCGGATGACATTGACTGAGTTATGCGCCGCAGTTCCGCGGTTCTCACCGAGCTGGCCTCTACGTTGATTCGCAGTGAACGCGGAGGCGAGGTACGACATGCTGCATCGTGCGTCTTCGCCGTCACCGGTAGTGCCGCCGATACCGCCGGCGCCGTCGGCAACGGTGAGGGCTCGTCGCTCCCACGGGAACCACACGAGTACGTCGCAGCCACCGATGTTGCCGGAGAAGCCGTGTCGCGCGACCAGCTCGACCACGGGGAATCAGACGAGCAACCCGAGCAACGTGCCGCCTGCTGTACCGCCGCCCTTGTCAGCACCACGACCGCCGAAGGCCAGCAAGGAAGGCGCCCGACAAGATCACCATTACGAGAACACGATCGTGATACCCGGCACGAGACAACACGTCGTGAAGAATATCAACCTGGAGGCGAACAGGGCTCGTTTGACGGCCCTGATGCGGGCCAGAGGCGACCCGGTGAGCGGCTCGCCGGTGACCAAACCGGAGTCCGCGGCGTACGAGAACGTCAACGTCGAGCACATCACGAGACTGACGGCGCTCGGATTCGCCCAGGACGCCGTCATCAGGGCGCTCGGTATTACCAGGAACGACCTCGAGATGGCTTGTGACATACTGCACGAATTCGCCACGAAGTCCTCCTGACCAGGTACTAATGGAATAAAGCCGGACTGTTAGACTGACAAATCCGTCGGGAGACTATTTATTGTACGAGAAAAGAAAAGAATTCCTACAGCTGAACAGGGAATAGATGAAAATTTTGTGAGGAGGTAATGAGAACTCTCGACGGCGAGAAATGATATTTCATGGTTCCTTTTCCGTTCTTCTCCGCTGGCTAAGCTAATTCAAGAAGCGTGAAACTGAAACGTTTTTTATTCCAGTGCCGCGAAACTCCGATATCAAAGGTATGTTTTCTAATTCAGTTCAGTTCCAATACGAGAATAGAGAAAGAAATCCCCTCTGTCACCGTGACAGAAAACACTCGTGTGAACATTCAGTCGCATTGAAACTCAGTTCGAACAACCGAGAGAAATTGAAACCGAGAAGAAACTTCCCAAGAAGAATCTTTTCTCGCAACTTCAAGTTTTCATCTGATCCCTAAGCGGAGGAACGTTCACCAATGAAATTATTTCCCCCGTGTGTCAGTAAAGTTGGTCGACAGCTTATTTTTGTTTCGAGCAGACACGTTGAATGCCATCGACGCTAATAATATTACCATGTTTCGTTAATTTACATGTAAAACGGTATCTGATTGCGTAGAACAAATCAGATACATAGTCGAGCCAGCAAATGTATATTTCGTGAATCGTGCTTATTTACCGTATCTCTCACGATTCGAGCTGTCAAATCCGAGCGTTGGAATGAGTCAACGTGTGGCGATCAACGTGTTGAAGCACGTGGCGCAAACGTCACTGTTAACACTGACATGTATATAATAAAATCTGTCGTAGGGCCGAATGCCGAGGTCTCATGACCGGCCTTACCCGCCAGACGGTACTTTTGACAGGGAACACACGCGGAGTCCTGCAAGTCCCACCTCTAATGCGTTCACAGACACACATCGCGTGTTTTCGCGTAGTCTCAGTACCGCGTCAGTACATTACCGAGGACTCGACGGTGCCCAGTTTTGAACCGAGAAACATTGCGCGACGATTCCAGTTGCAGGCGGGTGAGCCTATCGAGAATCTAACGAAGGAAAGTCGATCGGGAGAAACCGCACACTTCCAACGAGAGAGAAGAATTTGTGGAGTAAGCACGGGGAAACATCCATCGGACACATATGTATCGCATATACAAAGCGCACACACATATACAAACATATACACAGAGAGAGAGAGAGAGAGAGAGAGAGACCTCGTTGCATAGATTCCACGTAGACATTTCTCTCTTAGCACTCACTCAGTGCGAGTCTGCGAGGCGAACTGTAAATGAAAAATTCCAAATATTCTCGTTTCTTGACACGTACAAAGACTGGCCGTTCCGCTGTGACGTGTGTGTGTGCGTAACACGAGTGTGTTAAGTAAAGGTGACGATCGACCAAGGGTGATTTTACGGCTGCCGAAGTATTCCTCCACGAGCTATATATATATATATATGTGGCAAGTAGTAATAAATCCTACTTCTTTTTTTTTTTAGTACCTCTCGCTTTAGTTACTATATTTCGTTCCTCAATATACTTAAGATAGTGATTAAATTGTGCGTTTACAAAGAGAACTTGCTTGTACGCTGACGAGATGAAATAATAGACGGAGAAAGAATATGTGAGTGAGTGAATGAGTGAGTGAGTGAGTGAGTGAGTGAGTGAGTGAGTGAGTGAGTGAGTGAGAGAGAGAGAGAGAGAGAGAGAGAGTGTGTGTGTGTGTGTGTGTGTGTGTGTGTGTGTGTGTGTGTGTGTGTGTGTGTGTGTGTGTGAACGCGTATACAATATGCATCGCGCGCACGCACATTTCAATGCGGAAGCGCTCCTCGAAAGTCCTCGGCCGCCCGATTTTCCATATTTTGTATTATAGCGTATCTCACGACACGAGCGCGTGCGCGATTCCCGCGTCGGCGCGTTTAGAAACGATACATCGTAATCCGCAAAGGCAATACAATATCTCATCCGAATCAACATTCATGCTGCGATAGGTACATCACACCATCCGTTCAATAAAAAAAAAAAAGATACACTCTAGTTACATCGCATCGGATTCGCTAGACTTCGGGAATATATTATATGTACGACGTTCTTAGTGCTGACCGAAAGTATGTTAGACGAAAAATGACTGGCATCTAATTTTGTAATTTCCAGTCTGTAATCCGTTCTCACGTCAAGTTGAATAGTCACACACGTGTGTGTGTGTGTGTGTGTGTGTGTGTGTGTGTGTGCGTGCGTGCGTGCGTGCGTGCGTGCGTGCGTGTATGTGTGTCGCTATTTAATGTATATTATGTAATGTCCTCCATATTAATATTGCGTGCTTATATGGCGCGCAAGATACCTCGGAGAGGATTAGAAATAACACAATTACCATTCAGATGTATAAAATTGTTACTGTACATTTCATGATTTCCGATTTTAGTTCCCCTGAAAGGGGGGAGGGGGAGGGCAAGGGGGCATCACGAGTCGAGGCAGTAGGGTTAGCTTTTGAGACAGGAGTTCGAGCGACACGCGTCTCGCGTGTCTCTCCTTCGCTCGCACGTGGCGAACGCGCACACGTTCGCAGGGCCGTATCTGCCGAGTGTATTGCTTAGATTCGCGCGTGTGAACACGCGGTGTTCATATGATCACCATCGATTCGATCAACGTAGAAAAAGAGATAAGATAAATTATGCGAAGTAGAGATGAAAATGATGTCACAAGTTGGAAACTGCGACTAATCGTTCAATATCTGCGCACGACGTGTCGATCAGCGAAGCTAACAGTTCCGCAGCACCGATGACTTCGAGTTCAAAGTGTACGCGTGCGCGGATTCGGGGGACGAGTTCATTTTGATGTTCACGAACCGTGATATTTTGTCAAGCTTTTATTGATATCATACACGGAAAAGAGAACTCGGTTCCTGCGACTGAATAGGGAGCGGATGAAAACTCGACGATAGGAAATGACAACTCAATGACGAGAAATGAAAACTCAATGAAACGAGAAATTATATCTCCGTTACCGCGACTGAGAACCGAGACTGTGAATATTCGACCGTATTAAAGCTCGGTTGAGGCTGGGAACACACAATTAACCGAGTAAAAGCCTGGAAGAAAATGATTATATATGATTATATAAAATCATATATGAATTTTGCCCGTGTCTATGGTCACATATATAATCATATAGGTCTGTACAAGAAAAAAATGATGTCATGTCATTTAATTAAATGTCGATATCATGTACTGTTAGAAACACGAGTAGCCAGAAGCATTTACTTCGATTGTATTTGCATATAATTTGTAAATAACCGTATTTTCTCGTTGTAAACATATATGATTACAGTCATATACGGGCAAATTTCATATATGATCTTTTTTTCCCGGGAACCTCTAAATAGGAAGATTCCTTCTTTCTATTTCTACAACCGAGTTTCCATCTGCACAGTAAAAAAAACTTCATGTTAAAAACAGCCTATTGAAATTTATATGTTATATTTTAACATGAGGAATAAGCTAAAAAGTATATATTAAATACTAAAATATATGTTAAATTAACATAATCATCTTGTTAACATATTTTTTAACATATTCATCTTGCTAACATATTACTTTTTGACATATTCACCTCGTTAAAGTAACACGAAAATTTCAGCGGACCGTTTCTAACAGAAAATATTTTATTGCGGCCTTTTTTTCCGTGTATTAATATTTTGGGGGCATAAATCAATGGGTACGTTCAGAAAACGCAACTATTGTGCAGCCGTTGAATGATTGTTGTCTCTGATCGAGGTATTCTCTTAGATCCATGGCAAATCTAAGGGAATATTCCAATTGTGACAAAGAGCGCTCACTCAACCGTTGTTTCCTAAACGCAGCCAATGTCCCCGTGCGACCAACGTTTACGTGAACACGGCTCTAAAGCGGGACTAAAGCGGAGTCTACAATAAGAATTTAAGCTCCAAACCTTAAGAAATCGACCAATCACGATTGATTATTCTTCTATAATTCGATTGCAATTGATCAATTTCTTAAAGCTTAGAGCATCTATTGTAGACCGGAACTAACGTAATGCATTCAGACACGAGTCCGCCAATATTACAACCGCCGTTGAGATACACTGTACGTGTCGCTTTACGTTAACTTACACCTCGTAGATGTTCAAACACGCGAAGAAGAAGGAAGAAAGAAGGTGGCATTTCGCGCGACAGGCCGAGCTGGACGGCGAAACGCGTGAGTTGTTCGTGACGAAGCCGCGGTCGAGGCTGGCGTGCCCCCACGCTCGCGAAGTGTGTGTCGTTCGCATGACAAGACGATTAGTGTGTGCGCGCATGCGCACAAATCGATCCCGGCGTATGACGGTGCGCCGCGCGATACATACCTGTTGCGCGCCGGTCGCACGACGAAAAGTTAATTACCTACCTCGCGATTATACCAAAGGTTACGATGTGATCGTCCGATGTACGGGAAGCGAAACGACGTTTGTCCGCTGTCTCATACGTCTGGATGTCTGCGGTAAGCGTCGGTCTACAATAGGTATTTTAAGCGTTAAGTTTTAAGAAATTGACTAATCACAGTTAATTATTCTCTCCACATTCGACTGTGATTGATCAATTTCTTAAGGTTTAAAATGTCTATTGTAGACTGACACTTATGAGCCTTTAGCACAGATCTACAGTAGGTGCAAAGCGGGGTCTACTGAGAATTTATGGCGTAAGATTTAAGAAATTGACCAATCATAATTGACTTTTCTTCTATAATTCAACTGTGATTAGTCAATTTTTTTATCTCTTACGCCTTAAATTCTCATTATAGACCCCGCTTAAGCCCCGGTCCACAATAGGTATTTTAAGCTTTAAGAAATTGACCAGTCACAGTTAATTATTCTCTTTAAATTCGACTGTGATTCGTGATTTCTTAAGGCGTAAAACTTAAAGCATCAATTGTAGATTAGGGCCAATAAGCTTTTAGCCTTTTGCTATAAGCAATAAAATATAATGTACTTTCTGACGAAAGACGTTTCCCATGCTTCCAAAAGTCGTGATAACGCTTAAATCTTGGGAATTGCAACACCTGGTAGCGCTGGAAACGCTTTTTTCTAGAAATTACATTACAATTTAGTGCTCGGAGCAGGAGGCTGAAATCTTACGATACCTATCGTAGATCCAGCCTTAGTCCTTTGCTCTGAGCGATGAAATTTAACGAAATTTCTCCGGCAAAAGCTTTTCTCGCGCTGCCAAAAGTCGTGGTAACGCTTAAATCTCATAAATTGCGAACGTCTGTCAGTGTTAGAAACGCTCTTTGCTAGCAATTACGTCACAATTTGGTGCTACTTGGAGAGCAAAAGGCTAAAAGCTCATTACACACCTATAGCGGGGTCTACAATGAGAATTTAAGACGTAAGACTTAAGAAATTGGCCAATCACAGTCGAATTATAGAAGAAAAATCAATTTCAATCAATGATTGGTTCAATTCCTTAAATCTTACATCTTAAATTCTCATTGTAGAGCCCGCTTTATCGCAAATCCGGACTAAGAGACAATTTAACCCCTTTCATCGCGTTCTAAGATACACGAGCGCAGGCGAAACACGTCGTGTGTGTGTGTGTGTGTGTGTGTGTGTGTGTGTGTGTGTGTGTGTGTGTGTGTGTGCGCGCGCGCGCGCGCGCGCGCGTGCGTGTACCATATAATTAATTAATATATATATGCATATATATATATATATATATCCGTAAGTCCCGTTGAGAAACCTCCTCCCTTCGGACACTTCTCGAATGCACGTGTTCACGAGAGAGGGACGTGCGTGTCGTCGCGCCGATCCCACCAGGAAAGTTCGAGCGAGCGCGCGAGGTCGACGGAACGGTCTCTCGTCGGGGTGTGAGTCGTCGTCGTCGTAGGGAGAAAGACTTAGCGATCCTGCCGGACACGCGAGCCGACACACCTTGATTTCATTCGCTGCGCGCCCCTGTGCACATCACGCGTCAACGTCTCGCAGCCGCACCATCGATCGTTAGCGTCGGGAGAATGTTCAAGCCTTCGCCCTTCTCGGACCAGCCGAGGCCCGTACGAGGGTACATCCAGCGAATTTAGCCGTCATATTTTTCTACATTGTATATTCTGGTCACTGTGTACTATATAATGTACCGGGCGTGCGTGAAAGCGACCCGGCCGAGCGGTGAGAGAGAGAGAGAGAGCTCGGCGGTTTTCCCTCGCGCTCTTCGTCGCGCGTTAACGTTTCAAGATAATCGTAATTTGGTGCAATATATAAAAGTAGAAAGATCCGTAGTTCGACTCCTACCCCTTCATTTTAATTATTCGCTGTACAAATTGTTTTACATACTTCTCGAAATAAAAGTAACATGTCGTTTATAATATCGCGCCTTATCCTCATTGCGCTTACGATCATGCCTGCGCACACTCTACTTACGTACAAGCCGCCTGTCCGACGATACCTTCGCAATTTTCTCCTCCACAAAATCGTGACTCTTCATTGTACCTGCGAACGTATCGGTTCTGTGTTGAAAGTACATCAACTAAGCGCGTCAACTAAGACCGGTATTCATAGTCGGATCTTATATTTAAGATTTTAAATTTAAATTCAATTCGTTTTAAATTTATCTTCAGATGCCATACGGCTCGTTTCACTGGCTATGGAATATCTGAAGACGGTCTTAAATATAAGGTCTGATCGTGAATGTTCGGTTTGATTTTTCAGCCAATTCAACTTCTTTGCATTCAATGGAAAACCAATTGTCTATCGATCAAATGATCACCATCATAGTTGTCGACGATATCCTTTGTCAATATCCTGGCAGCAGGACATTGTCAGCACTGTTAGACTGTCTATGTTACACTTATGTGACGTGACATCACCATCGAAAATCAAATCAAACTTTGGACGATTGGATACATAAATTCTTTTTATGATTATAATCAAGAACCCGGAACCGGAACCGAAAGTCGGACCGTAAACCGTGCTGAAATTTTATAAAGTCCATAAAATCGGAACGGTTACATTTTTTTCGATTTACGGTTCTTTTCGATTCATTATTTCGGTTCTTATTCTGTGATTTAAAATAGTTGATTTTTTCATTTCGTAATGAAATTCTAATTCTCACGGAATCAACAGCACATTGATTGGTTATCACGACAAATAGAAAATAAACTTCAAGCATACGATATTGAAGAAGAGGATTAATAGAAGAAATAACATATTTTGGGATGAATAGAAAAATTTAAAGTACCGAAACCGGAAAACCGGCACCTTTATTAAATATTTTAGCGAACCAGAGCGTTATTTTCATTCGGTCCGAGTCCCTGATTATAATTAGTCGCTTTCGCACAGTTTATATTCGATCATATGAATAGATCTCAAAAACCAACCAGTTCGGATCACGACGTCAGAAGTGAGTAAATCATTCGACGTTATTCATCGTAATTTAACGTGGCCGCTTTTCGAGATATATCGAGATGCAACTACAACAAGTATATTTTACCGTACCTTGAAGCGCGAAATCACGACGACGATAGCTCCGTCTGCATCCTCTTGTATCTTCGTATTTCTGTGTCGCTGACGGACGGCACTAAATTGCGAATAGCGTCCAGGAAGTGGTGCGACTCCACGATAACGTTATCCTCGAGTTTACTCTCTTCGAGCCGACTGATCTTCTCGTGTTTTATGAGAGTCTCGCGCACAGCGTTCAGCCACGTGTTGGAGGAGACCGAGTACAAGTCTGCGCCGGTGAGGTTGTCGGGCAACTGATCGACGATCAGCTCCAACTCTCGTCCGTGCTCTCGCATTTTGAATCTACGTGTCTGCGCGCGCAGAACGCTCAGCTTGGACTCGCGGTCGGAGTGAATGCCGACGTACAGCATTTTGTCGAATCTCCCAGGTCGGAGCAGCGCGGGGTCTATGAGATCGGGTCTGTTCGTAGCGCCCATAATGAATATACTGCTGGACTCCTCGAGACCGTCCATTTCAGCGAGCAATTGAGACACCACGCGATCCATCACGCCGCCGCTGTCGCCGCTCCTACCTCGATTAGGCGCCAAGGAATCCAGCTCGTCGAAGAAGATGATGCAGGGGGCCGAGGCACGCGCACGCTTGAAAACTACAAGATACACAGCGCAAATGTTAATTCGCAACTTGACCAGGGCGAATGATTATTAATACGTTTGCCGTTGTATCCACTCGGACGCTTCAATTCGACGAAAGTAATTTTATATCATTAATTTCTCGCGCATAGAATTGGAAATGTGTTCTATGTCAATCGAATTGATTAAAATAAAGCGCGTTTTGCGGCGGGTAATTTTTAAAATGCAATTATAAAATACGACAGTTTTCAAGATATACAATCAAAAAGATAAAAGATAAGAGGCAAGTAAAAGTCTTTCATTATTACACAAGGTGATTCGTTTTAATCTTAGCAGGCAAATATTTCGAAAAATATGGAAGATATGAGAAAATGTTTTAGATAAAAGTTGTAGGGTTTGAAGGGGGACATAAGACGGCAACCTTAAATTCGTTGTATAGTCAAAATCATTTCAAGGTTAACTTCATTTTTTTTAATAGAATCATATAGTTTTTTTAAATATAAATCGATTTTATATATATAAATTATATATATATATATATATATA
>NW_014554529.1:554648-587695 GCF_001313825.1 Dinoponera quadriceps | reverse complement strand
TATATATATATATATATATAATTATATAATAATAATTATATATATATATATATATAAATTATATATATATAAATTTTATATATATATATATAATGAATAGAGAAATCGATTTGTATTAAAAAAAAACTATATGATTCTATTTAAAAAATGTTTTATGTCTCCCTCCAAACCCTACAACGTTTTATCTGAAACATTTTCCCATATCCTCTATATTTTTCGAAATATTTGTCTATTAAAATTAAAATGAATCACCCTTATATTAACACTTGTATATACTTATATAGGATATCTCAGGTAGCCACGTGTGAAATGCACTAAAAGATTCTTGGTATCAAACGCGAAGCTATTTTTTGTTTACTCAAATTCGTTCAAATGATAATTTTTAAATGAGAGCTATTCGAAGTTGTCGAATTAGCGTACTAGATTGCGCGTAAGGCAGGAACGACTTTATAGGATCACGAAATATCACGTGAGTAGTGATAGGCCATTTGTCTTCTTGCTAAAAATTTTACAATACCATTTCGAATAGAACTTATTTCACTCGAACGGAGCTTCGGTAAACGAAAAATCGCTTCGATATCAAGAATCTTCCGGTGCAGTCCGTATGTGTTATTCTGGAACACCCTGTATGTTAGTTACACAATACTTTTCATATTTAATATAATCGTCCATACACCGGAGCTTCTTGCTTGCCTTTTACTTTGCATTTGGTTTGAAAGAGCGAACGTATTCTAAAGAACGAATAATTTTCGTTCGAACGAATAGAAAATAAAAGAGTTTTAGTGCGACTTGCGCATCACAAGTGCAAAGATAAGAAGTGTCGAATGATGTTTCGCCGATGACTACCGAAGCAGGTCGATCTACACTTAATTTGAAATCATTAACGCACAAAAGAAAAGAAAGAGAAAAAACGTAGGAAGAAGAGAAAGAAAGAAATATCCGTATCTCTGTACAACCGACTTTTTTCACGTTATATATTCGAACACTTGTTGTCTTTGCTAATTTCTCACGATTCCTCCAGATGACGTACTTTCTCGGACGTTTCTTTCGCTTTGGCCGACGTACATATTTAACACTTCCGGGCCTTTGACCGATAAAAAGTGCATACGGTATTCCGTCGCCACGGCTTTAGCGAGGAGAGTCTTGCCAGTGCCGGGCGGGCCGTACAATAGTAATCCGGACTGGCCGAATCCAAAGGCGTTTAACAGAGGCATTTGGATTCTGCGGATGATTTCATGCTTCAATTGCGCCAGGCCGCCTATGTCGTGCCAGTGAACGGTCGGCACGCGTACCGCGCCTTTACCGTCGCAGTACACCGACTGCATATATTCTGAAAATGTATTTCCGTTCTGAGTGAGGCGAAAAATCGTATCGTTGGTCTCAATCGTCACTGGAACACGGACGTGCACGCTGTTCAGCTAATTGTTGTTACTATTGCACGGTAAGAAAAGATCTCGGTTCGTGTATCAAACCGGACTAAAATTGACCATCGAACCTATTAACATAAAAACCTATTCCTCCCATCTTCGTCTCCCTTAATATCTTAGCTTCTTATCTTCCTTAACACACACACATAAACCGACCCGCATCATAATTCGACGTTCTGACACTAGAGATATTTGACAGCACGTTGTCTCCAGCGGAAGGGGATCCGTACAGGATCAATTATAAATAGACCATACCGTAAGCTCGTTCAAAATCTTCCTGCGTCAGGGGCGACGTCGCTCCGCGCAGCTTAGCCGCGTGCAACGACAACGCCAGCAAATCGGCGAATCGGAAATCCGAGCAAGAACCGGCCACTGTCGCGAGATCCGCGACGCACGTCAGATTCCTCGTGGATAAGAACCACGATATCAATTCCGCCCGTTCGCTCTGGCTCGCCTGCCTCACGTGAATCGTCTCGATGAACAATCGTTGCAGTTCCGCGGGCAAGTCGGCCTCGTCCGACGCGGCCACGATGATCAGGGGGAACTTCCGTGGTGTTTCGTACAACGTGGCGATCTCCTTCGAGAAAGTCGATATGATTCTCTCGTCCTTCTGTCCTTCGGCAGTTTTGCCGAACACCTGCGATTGAAGAGAGGCGATTTAGGAAAACTCCCGGCGAAGGACGCGTAACGTCGGGTTTCTTCGACTCACTTGGATGTTGTTCAAATACAGCAAACACGGCACGCGTCGCTGCGCCGTTTGCAACACTATGCGCAGCTTAGCCTCGGTCGGCGCGCTCGATAACGCCTGCACCTCCGCGAAGTCCACGTCGAGGAAGTTCAGGCCCATCCTCTCGGACGTGAGCTCAACCAGCTCGTGTTTGCCGCAACCTCGCGGCCCCTTCAGAAGGAACATCGGCTTCACGTGCAATTGACTGTCTGCAATCGACAGAGATGGAATGGAAGACACGGAAGCAGGTGGGTTGGTGCTAAAGTTCGTTCCGTTTCTTAATCAAAAGATTGATTTTGATATACAATCAATTAAGCGTGCACCGCTTTGTCCGGCGACTCTCGATATCTGTCGAATCTCCTCGATAGCTGCATCATTCCACAGCCGTAGAAGTTGCAACATCTCGGAGGAAATATTGAAAAACGGAACGAATTTTTGGGTTAAGCTAATTATTATTGTATATTAATATTATATTATATAAATTATACGTTTGCGTGTATTTGTAAGAATCGAATAAATCGATATTTAAGTGCGTCCGAGCGATTTACCCTTTAGGAAGGGCGCAATGCATGATTCTAAATACTCGATAGTTGCCATCAGAACAGACGGATATCCGATATTTGACAGCTTCTCAGTCTCGTCCTGTTGCCATGAGCAGGCTTTGCCGGATAACAAGTGAACATGTTTCCGAGGAATGTAACTGTGAACCTCTGCTTCCTGGACGAGCGTCGATATTCCACGCACGACGTAACAACTATCGACGTTATAGTGACGTCTGTTGCGACTCAATCTCAGAGACTTGACTGCAAGGTATATCACAGGATTCGCCGAAGTACCGGACGTGTAAAATCGATCCTGGGCGTACTCTTGCGCGTCGATCCTGATTACGTCGTTCACATGTAAATATCGAGGATGCAGGAAGTAGTTCGCCAACATGACATCCACCATCTGACTCGAACAATCGCACGAGGTAGTGATCGAGAATATTTTCGCTTCGGTCGCAAACTGTATCACATCATCTCCCGACGGTACTGAAAGCAAATCTTAAGATTATGGCCTTGCATCTGTTTTTCTTAAACAAAAATTACTAAAAATCTACCTCAACTCACAGAGAAAAATAAAATTCAGTTGAGAATTGATATACATCTGATAAGATATAAATACTTACATATAAAACACGACTCATCCAATCGCTCATGGCACAGGTTATTTAGCAAATTATGCCGCATTGTTTCAGAAATTAGAATGGTATTCTCACCAACATGGTCTATTGATATAATTGTGCATTTGTATTTCCTCATCGAAATCATTGAGCATATAGCAAACCAGGAACTTTGTGACTTTTTTAAAGATTGTACATTTGCTAATGCACAGCATTCATAATCGATGTATTCATCTCCTGTGTTTTCCAAATTATCCAACATACGCCTGATAACTATATCTGGTAATGTGACCCAGCAAAAGTTTTGCTTAAATAACTTCTGTAATCTAAGATATAAAAATTCCAGGAAAATATAGCTCAATACGTAATATGGATGTTTCCATAGTAAGGTACTTGTTATTCCTCTTACAACATTTTTATAGAATAATAATGTAAGAAGCATTTTTTGATCCATCTTGTAATTTGCCAAACAATTTTCTATAAAAAAAATTCTCTACAAAAGCTATAAGTATAAAATTAAATAATCTTGAACTTCTTCAGTTACATCAGACCTGGAAATAAAGAAGATTGGATAATTAATGACTGTTTTGCAAATAACTTTCGAAATTTTGAAAATCTGCATCAGCATTTTAGCGTCAGATAAAGGGCAAAACACGGCATGACTCGGTGAATTTTTATCATTCTTAAAATCGCTGCCACAAATTTTCTTACTTTCCGAAATTTCTCGATTTCTCAAAGTCACTGCCGTTTGTAGAAACTAAAATTATAATTACGAATAATTCTCGCCTGACAGTAACGTTGCACACGCCATGGTGCTTGGACAAAATATCGCAAGTATCTTATTCTCCGGTGTGCAAAGATTCAGCGTCAATCATTTAGAAACGCATCTCTCCGAAACGGCGTCAGATTTCGTGGTTAGAAACGGTGTTGCGTTTAATCGTGGAGCCGGTGGTGTCGTCAAACAGACGCGAGGAAAGGAAAGTCAGAAGTAATAACCGAGACCGATGCAACATTACTAGACGAATCTCTCGATATCGTGAATGCGCAAGGGCCAACCGTGGGTTTTCGCGTGTTGCGAATCGGCAATGGTCGCGGTTTCGAAATCCAAGCGCGGCGTGGTAAGGAGGAGGGAGCCTCCGCGCGCGCTCACGTCGGATGAGAATCACTGATGTACCAATTTTCGGCGGCCGAGATCTACCGAGTTACTTTGTAGGAACAGTAGCGCGCAGGAGGCCTTCGACACTCTCGCGGGGAGCGTGCAAAGGTGTCCGTTCGCGCGGGCGACCGCGCTCGCGAGCGACGATAATTCACGAGTGCCAGCGTGCAGCAGCGACACGGCCGTGTGTGCGCCGCTTCATATCGCGGCTGACTTCGCACTGAGGCCGCGACCGATCGTCGATCTCGATCCCCCCGCGCGATCGAGTCTCCGCCGCTGTTCGTCGGTTGCCGGCGCGACGGATCGTCCGAAGTACCACTGTGTGCGTGTGTAGTGGGAAGAGGCGGTGGGAAAACCGTTGGTGGTGGTCGGTGGCGGCCCCCGAGAGCCGTTAAAACGCGTACCTAACCTAACCCCCCGAGTGAGCCCGATAGCGTCCTTATTGGAGTTTTCGGAAGAGGATTCGTTTCAAATTTAAAGGTCCGGCTGCGAGCTACGGGACTATTATGCGAAACAGCGGTAAGCGAGGGTGCCCACGTGCCCCGATGAGAGACCCGGGTTGCTATCGCGCGCTGGTCGGCCGCGTATATGCCCGCGACGTCGTCGACGTCGACATCACTCGTCGATGTCGACGAGTGCCGAACTACTTTGCGAGATTCGAAATTGGTGTCGGCGGCTCTGACACTGCGCGCTGCTTCCGTCTGAGGAAGCCCCCCGGTTGTCGCCTTTTTGTTTCTCGTGCACCGCATTGCTACGTTACGCGTATCACCCGCCCGTTCTCCGATTGATAGCGATTAATTGCGGGGATGTTTATATTTTTCACCACGTTCGTGATCGTACGATCGATTGATGCGCCAAATTCATTCATTGATATCGCTCGCATCTAATCCTGCGATACCTTTTCCTGTGCCCCATCCAGTGTACAAGGAAGCCTCTGAGAAGTAAACAATACAATAATGGATCCCGCCACAGTGATAGCTCTCTGCAAGGAAAACATCCAGCCGTTGAGGTACGGGCGAAATGCCGCACAACTGGGGACCGCGTTGAGGGCTCAAGAGGACGTCGATGCGCAGCAGTTGCTGTTACAGGAGAAACAGTAATTATCGCGAAAGAAGCCACTTTAAATGACAGTCGTTCGCGACTCCGATCTCTTTTCCACGAATATGATGTTTCACGAAGTTTTCAGAAGTTACCTTGCGCGTCGTTTTCAGAATGTACGAGGATGCGATTAAGAATTACGAGGGAGAGGACCCCCTGGAGAGTTGGTATGAATATATTCTCTGGGTGGAGCAGAGTTACCCAAAGAACGGGCACGAGTCCCACATTGGGAGGCTCTTGCAGCAATGCTTGACAATGTTCGAGAAGGAGATTAGGTATCATCAAGACCGCCGATACATACGTCTGTGGATCAATTATGTGAGTGAGATCTCGTAACGAGTGTGGTATCGCGTGTTGACATGTTTTAATGAAATTTCACTTTCAGATAAGTATGCAGAAGAATCCCCTGGAATTGTACCATTTACTGCATAACAACGGGATCGGGACTATGGTGGCGGACATGTACAGGGCGTGGGCTTTTGAACTGGAACAGATTGAGGATTACAAGCGTGCGGATGAAGTTTACTTGATGGGGTTATCTGCTCACGCGGAACCGTACGAAGAGCTGAGCCACGCTCATCAGTACGGATCGATTGTTTCCTCGTGTAACGAAATATCTTGAATAAGAACAGAAGGAAGGAGGTTTGACGCTAACTTGATGTTCTTTTCACAGAAACTTCCAGTTGTCTGTGGCGCGCAAAACGCTCGGGCGTATCGAGGAGAGAAGCGATATATCATTGCTGGAGCAACGTCAGGCTTTCAGTTCGTTGAAGGCGATCAGAGCTGGCAAAAGAGTCGGTAGTTTACGAACGGGCCATCGTGTGCGTGATTATTATCCCGGCGCGGTACCGCAGATCGCCGGTTCTATGCAGAACGCGAAGATGCCCAACTCCAAGATACAGATATATCAAGTGAGAGACATACGTATTGATCGTGCATCGGCTGGATACGCGACTGTATACGACTGGTGTATCGGTAAAATTATGACGTTGCGATGAAAGATGTTTACTTCCAACAGGACGACATGGCCGGGGAGATGAAATGTTCCAGTATATTAGATCACGTGCCTATAGAGGATGCGATACACAAGGAGAACACTATCAAAGCGGGACCGTGGAACAATGGGAACAAGAAATGTCCGCTGATAGCTCCCACCGTCAGACCAGGCTTCAAGGGTAAGCACGAGTCGGATGAAGTCGGCGGAGATTAGCCCAGGGCGAGCAATGGAAGGAAGGTTTCTCTTTTCCTCAGTTCACGAAGACCAGAACGACGAGTGCGACATGGAGAAACTGAAGTTATTCCCAAACCACGTACCTTACGCCGATGGTAGCAAAGACCACGACTGTTTGAGGGTGCCGGTATACGTGCCAGATCCGATATATTCAAATATTGTACAAAAGGCGCATTATCCCAAAGAGATAGTTTATGCTGATAATGTCGATCGTAGTATGGAAGAGATTAGAGCGCAACTGTACTTGCAAAGGTATGTACTTACCTTATATAGAAAGATGATGTGAAAACTATTTGTATTTTGTAGTAACACACAGCGATCGTTATTGTGCGGCTCACAGTAGTGTGTGTGTATGTGTGTGTGTGTTACGAATTATTATATTATGCGAGTTATTTAATTCCAAAGTATATTTTCTTTTTCTCCAGAACAACGACGCAACTTCTGGAGAATAAGCATGAGATGTCATCGGTGGCTTGTTTGCGCGGGACCAACGAACAGTCCCAGTCACAGCTGAACAACTTCGAGTATCATTTGCAAGAGATGGAGAAGCAGAATAAATTGGATCAGCAGAGAAGGGAAGCCGAGATCAGCAGGCAGCAGAGACTCCAGGCCGAGCAGCAGGAGCTGCAGAGGCAGCAGTACGAAGCCGAGAATCGGGCGTTGGAGACCCAACGGCAGGAAGCCGAGCAGAGGGAATTGGAGAGGTTAGAGGCCGAGAGAATAGAAGCCGAGAGGATAGAGGCCGAGAGGATAGAAGCCGAGAGGATAGAGGCCGAGAGGATAGAGGCCGAGAGGAGGGAGGCCGAGAGGATCGAGGCGCAGCGAATCGAGGCGGAATTGAACACGCAACGGAAGCTACAGTCCTCGAGTTTCATGCATCAGCATCACACCTCGTCATTGGCCGCCGATGCCGAGGAGCATCTGCTCGGTCTGAGCCTCACCGCGAACACGAAGGAGGCGATCGGGGTCGTGCAAAGCATGTGGCACTCTCCGGATGCCACGGCCGCTAACACTCCGCGCTTTCGTAGCCCCATCACGCCCAGAATGGTGGACTCGAGGAACAAAATGCCGTTCGACATACACATGGACAGTTCTATGACTCAGCATGCGATGTCCAACAGCAAGCACCATCAGGGATACAACATGCAGGTCTACAATGACCAAGAGAATCACCAGAGTTATCACACGCCGCCGCATCATAGTTACCATGCTCAGGATCAGCAGGCGGCGTACGGGAATCACGGATTGCAAAACAGTTATCACTATCAGATGCAGGTATAGGAACACATATTATACACCATAAGAAAGAGAGAGAGAGAGAGAGAGAGAACCAAACAAATAACACCCCTCGTATAATAACATATTTTGTAGTCGTTGCGCGTATTTTCGTGGTCGTTTTTCGAAAGAGAACGTTAAATAACAACCGGCGCGTTTTGGTTACAGCAACATCAACACGATCACCAAGTGCAACAGCCGCATCCCCGCCAGCACCATCCTCAGCAGCACCCTCAGTTACACCCGCAGCAACATCCCCCGCAACATCATCAGCAGCTGATCCCGTCGCCTCAGATGCACCACCAGGCTCTCACCCATCCGCAGCATCTACAGTCTCACAGCCAGCTGCCGCATCACCAGTCTCACGTTCATCCGCAACATCACCACCATCACCACCACCACCATCTCCACCACCAGCCGTCGCACATGCCGCCGCAGCATCCCCAGCAACAAGCTCAGCACATGCATCAGCACATGCAGCAGCATATCCAGCATCCCGTCTACGGCAACATGTTGCCGAACGAGAACATCAGTTATCAGCAGTACTCGACGTCGATGGAGCCCGCCATGCTGCAGCACAGCGTGGAACAGCAGAAGCAGTTGCACTTCTCGCCGTACAACGACTCCCCCGCCTCCGACATCGAGACGAGCAAAGCACCGTACAGAATGCCGCCGGAGTTGCCGTACATCAAGTCGCCCGGGATGAATCGCAAGGACATCAAGTATCTCGAGAGCGCCGAGGACAAAGAGAACGCGATCGTCGTGGATTACAACGGCCCGTTGGAGGAGAACATGGTACCCAAGCCGACGGATGAGAATAATTTGTATATCGACGAGAGTTTGGGTATAGCACCGCTGATGGCCAGTAACGATACGTGCTTTACAGAAGCCTTCAACACGCAATTAGCCAGCTCCACGCCAATGACTAATCATTTCAAGCCGTCTTACAGGGTGAAGGAAGAACCGCAGTTTTCCAACCAAACCACTGCCGCGAGCCAGCCGTACGTACCGATTTTCCGTTGCTCCCGCGGTTGCGCACGTTCGCTCGTTTGATTTGAATATCTTTATTGTTGCGTCCGATAGGATCACGGAAGTACCTGCCCGCGAAGGCGAGGAGAAGCTGAGCGTAATATTGGAGTCTACCCGGGAGTATGTCTCGAGCAGTTCAGGCAGCAGCACTTACACCAGGACTGCCGGCCTGACTTTTGCCATCACCAGGGAGGACATGGTTCCTATTAAGGAACGATCTGTGGAAACAAGTATGTATATTTGCGCTGTACGTACATATTTCCCTTCAATAGGTAGATTTCCAAAATTATAAGGGATCTCTACGTGTGTATATAACCTTTCGTCTCAATTGCATCGAGTTAAACGAATCATTGAGCGTCTCTCGATGCGCCAGTTTCCTTCGTCGAGAGAAAAATGACAATTCCCTCTGATTTAAAGCTATAAACGAGGAATCGAACGAATCCATGCTGTCCGTGAATCAGCCCTACGAGCAGAAGCTGCACGCCCAGATCCAGGCTGTGCACGCTCAAAGTCCGCGCACGGTGCAACGGAACGTCGATCAGATCACCTCCGAGATCAAGAATAATTGCGATCTGAGGAAATCGATAAATTTCACGCTTAACGAGGACAATTCCGAGAAGTTGGACACTATGGATTGTGAAGAGCATGAGCCTATGGAACAGGTGGAGGAGGAGTGCTTCGAGCTCCCTACGAAGGACATCAATCCTTTCGACAAGAACTTAATCGCTGGTCTGTTGAAAAAACTCAAGTTTCCTCAGCCCCATCACGCCGAGGGGTATACGAGAATAGATACTAACCTAAACAAGTTCGTGCCTTCTACTCTGGTTACGCTCGGTCAGTAAACAGGTGTTTGTACCTTTTGAAACTTACATGTTGAAATGCATTTACACCGAACTTTTTTTCCCCCCTTACTTCGAATCGTGCTCGCACTTGCGATTGCGTAGGCAACGAGGCGTACGATTTGGAAAAGTGCCTTGGAAAAGGGATGTACGGGACAGTTTTTAAAGCGGTCAACGTGCAGACAGGCGAGACCGTCGCTCTCAAAACGCAAAAGCCCGCTTGGGTCTGGGAATATTATATCGTGCGCGAGATAAAAGCGCGTCTTACAAATTCACACATGGTACGGTATATACAAACGCCATCTGCCGCTTGATCGATGCATATTGACGCTCTTCGTTTGAAGATGTATCGTTTCTTTTCTTTCACATTTTTGAAAGTCACTTTTCACCGCAATCGATATATTCGCCTCTTTCAGCTGCGCGGTTTCATGGATGTGACGATGGCTTACGTAGCGAACAATGGAAGTATACTAGTTTCGGAATATTCCAAGTTCGGGACGTTATTGGCGGTGACGAATCAAATAAAAATCGCCACCGGCAAACCTCTGATGGAGACCCTAGCTATTTTCTTCACAATTGAGATGCTCCAAATCGTGGAGTACTTACACAAATGCCAAATAATACACGGGGACATAAAGCCGGATAATTTTTTACTAATGCGACCGTTAGTATTACTTTGAGATTGTATTTAAGTTTCTCCCGAGGGAAATCTATCGACCGAATTATGCCGTATGTTTATATGCGTATTCATCCACAGACCTACACAGGATGTAAGGCCGACTATACAATTGATAGATTTCGGATGTAGCATAGACATGAAATTATTACCGGAGAATACAACGTTCACTCAAGTGATCAAAACGGAAGATTTCACTTGTATCGAAATGCAGACCGGCAGACCATGGACATATCAGACCGATCTGTATTGCTTGGCAGCGACCAGTCATTGTTTATTATTCGGCAATTATATGAGGGTGTCTAATATAGGTGGCCGTTGGTTCATTGCTTCGAAATTACCAAGGTGCGTACAAGTAACGGTATTACGTGAGTAAACCAGGTACACGAATGAAGCTCTAACGTTTGCGCTTCTCGTTTGACAGGTACGCGAAAAAGGTTGCGTGGGAGCAGTTCTTCACGGAATTATTGAATATCGAGTCGTGCGACAAGATGCCCGACCTGGCGAGATTGAGGAACATGATGGAGGAGACGCTGGCGCAAATGCCGGAGGTGCAAACGAAATTTCGGACCTTCGTCAACATCCTCAATAAACGATAACGCTTACTGCATCTGACGATATGTTCCAATGTGTGCACATATTTAGTAAAGAACCAACGTGTAATAAGAAACATTAATGTTATTGTGCTATTTATTATAAAAGTTAATACTACAGTGATATATGTATCTATGCAGTTATAACACATTGAAAAAATGCACTTTATGGCCTGCTTCGTGGAGGCTTTTTACAGATATATGTTGCTTGCACATAATCGATTATTATCATTAAGAGCACTGTGCAACGAGTTTGACCATTTAACAAATGTTTCAGAAACTTACAAGGTGTGTGTGCGAAGGTTTATACGATAGAGGTTTTGAAAAAAAAGAAAAAAAAATGTATCTTGTTATCTCTTTCATGGCACGGGTACGCTCACGCTCAGAATTAAACGCGCGAACAAACCGTTGTATAATAAGATTCACAAAGTCTTATCAAATTCGGAAACCTGTAAAAATGAATAGTACAATGTGCGTGTGATATGGATGTGCACTGTGGACCCTTCAGATCAGCAAGATCGCATGCATGTACACTAAGTAATTTGAGAGTACCTTGTATAGATAATTAATGTAATATGTAACCCTTGTATATTTACTATAGGTCATGATTCTAAACCACTCGACTTTGTCGCATTCGATGTCAACGGGTTCTGTCGTTTTGCTTTCAGATATTCTCCAAAATGTACGGAAATATATCGTGTCAATCATGTTGAACGTCTATATTTCAGACACTCCCCAGGTTCACTCTTAATTACGCGTGTGAGGCAGCAAAATCACGCACAATTATTTCAATGATTTCCGAGACATTGAGAAATGCGTTGATCGATCATTTGCACCGGCAATATGAGACAGATATTGTGATTATAATTTACCACGTACCGTCTGAAACTATATATTTCTTTTTTTTTTCATTTTGAATATGTGCAGGCTTATTTTGAAGTATCCACTGAACAGGCCTTTTTCTGTAGTATACTTTATGAATTAGAGTAAATATATTCTTAAGTATGATACAATCGATCAGACGAGGAAATCCTTATGTGAAGCTTTAAAGTTAAGGAACAATTGATATAAAATAAATTGATTGAAGTTGATAACACCAAAATATCCTAATTTTATCGTTAACTGTTAAAACTGTACAATATTAAGCAAACTGGCAATCTTATAACTCGACATTTACAAACTCTATATGTAGATTTGTGAAATGCTATGTGTATAATATTGAGAAATATCCAATACAATGTAAAGATTTCTCATATCATATATAAATTGTGAGTGTGTTCTCATATAATTTTCACATATATCCCCTTTAATAAAAAATTTATGTTACTATTAAACAAAATACTATTATTATTATTTTATACATTATGTCAAATATTCATCGATCTGCTTAAATGACTTTTGAGTTAATATAATTAAACTTAATTTTACCTGTAAATAGCCTGTAAAATAAAGATTTTTGTTATAATGCTAGTTTGTTACTTTATATTTGGCATAACTTTCATTTCCAAAATAATATCTATTGCATATATCTAAATTACGAAGGTAATTTAACTAATAAACAATTAGGTAAATATATAGTATAACGCTCTCCCCTCAGATCTATTTGAAATGTTGGTAATGTATGTATTTTAATGCGTAGAATTAATTTTTGAAAACGAAATTTTGTCGGTCATGTATTATTCTTTTTTTTTATTTCAAAGTTTTATTATGTCGGTAAATAAGAAAGTGATAATTTTAGTTTGACGTAAACTTCAACAAATTATATAATATAGCAGCAAATATTTAAACAAATTCAATATTTATTAAAATATCTACTTAATAAAATAAATATTTATTTTATTTAAATATTCACCGCAACTATTCACTGCTATATTTTTTGTTAAAGCAGAGCATGGTTGTGAATAATATGATATTAAAATTAATTACCTTTTTATATAGATTGAAGTTTAGATTTAACATTTCTTTAAAATATAACTATATACACTATAACCATATACATGGCTGCATCGTTTAAGTCCAAGTTCCTATAAATTTCGAAAAATATTTAACAAATGTTATAATTCGACTGATTTTTATTAATTTCGATTAATAGAATTACTTCATGATTAAACCCGTTGCGGTCCGCGCTGTATTCGCAATTTCGTCCCAGCCGGTCCGCACAGATTTCGTCAATCGCTTATCCGCTTGGTACCGTTTACTTTGGAAAACATTTATGAGCTTACTAACGCAACGTACTTATGAATAGGTGGATGTATAAAATAAAAGTTTAAGATTTTGTAAACATTATTTTTTATTCTTCACAGCTTATAATTTACCAGAATAGCGTATGATAGCGTTTAAAACATTCTCCGACATGCAATCCCGGTTTTCTGTCGCAGGTTTCGCGTATATATGTAGTCTCTCTTCTGCCACCCGGAATATTTTTTGTTTGAACATACTGTGCAATTTTTGTGTTTACGCTGCGGATGCAGTGTAATTATATGTAAGGTTCCATCTAATCGCTGTTCCTTGTCGCTGGACGATGGTCGTCCTGTTTTTGTTGTGAGACGCAAGTCCCCAACAAGTCCGAGCGAAAGTTCTTCTCTAAATTGTTTGTGGGAAATCTTCTTGTTGTTCGAATTAACAGTAGATGCTTTGTACGAAATAAAAGCATTAACAATAGACGCTTCCAATCCCCGGAAAAAGAGAACTTTGCACTGATTGGTCAATTAAGTTCTAGTTCTTATCGAAAAACGGCATGTTGATTGGCTACTACGCGAATTTCCGCCGCGTGGCAAACGTGTGGTAAGCCTGTGAGCAGAAGCCATAAACCTTAAGAAATTGACCAATCACAGCCGAATGTGAGGAATGATAGTCGACTGTGATTGGTCTATTTCTTAAGGCTTAAGGCTTAAAGCGCCTATTATAGACCGGGACTTATTGCACTAATTCAACAGTGCAGCTAAAAAGAATAGACCACTAAAGTGCATGAACAGTGAATGAACGTCTGTAACGTATCATTGCAGTTTAAAATATTATAAACAACAATACCTTTTTTGCGTTTCGCTCGTTGCTTGCGTGTTCTATTTCACTGTAACCATGGTACAACCTACTCAACAATTTAGCATGGGTATGTAACAATTTAACCAATTTCGCACAATATTTCTCTTGTTCTAACGTTTATTATTATTTATTTCAGATCCTCCGACGCAACAAGGATTCGTTAGATTTTTTAAAAGTCTTCCGGAGGTAAGTATGCAAAATCCATTGACATACATTCTGTTAATGATAAAAAGCAAGTTATAAAATATGATCACACGATTAGCTATAGTAAATTCTACCTATATGCAAATTGTTGATGATATAATAGCATTTTACAAAAGAAATAGATGTCACAAAAAGTACTATTGCACATAAGGATACATAGACGAAATAGGTTCATAATATATATATATACATATATATATATATATGGTTTTATATAAAATAAAAAATACTCTTAGAAAAAAGAAAATGTATTTTTACTTAAATAAAATATTGTGGGCTGTCTTAGCTCTTTACAATAATTGCTTTATGATAACAATAATGTCCTATAATACTAATTCAAAATATTGTTTGAAATCTCAAGCTTATGATATTGCGATTACATTTGACGGTTTATTTGCTTCATTTTTATTTGCAACTCCGAGTTCATACAAGTTGTTCATAAATAGATGCTCGTAGATGTTAACAGACATTTCGAAGTGTCAATATGACAAATTTTGCTCCGTATAAATAAGTAATTTGTGTAAAAAAGGTAGGAAATGTGATATCTAACCGAAGATCTCTCTGGCTTTTTCTTTGGCTTTGTCATATGTGTTGGTTATTTTGTTGCCAACTCTGGCCCAGAAAGACGGCGGATCCTCCTCTTTTGTCGTAGTTTCTGCGACCTGTGTTGTAGTTTCCGCCGTTGTTGTAGTTTCCGTTTCTGTCGTTCTAGCATCCTCAGCTTCGTCCGTGGCTGGTTTCCTCGTTATCGACCAAGGTATCACCTCAGTTCTTCCTCTGGGCTTTTCCCTAACATCCCACGCTTCTTCACCGTACACAGGCGGCAGGGTGGCGCTGGGATTTGGTGTGACTCTCCTGTAGATATCGTCATTGCGTGCTGTATAAGGTGCTCCGCCGAACACTTCCAGAATCCGCGACTCCATTTTCAGTTCCGTCTGCCCAGGATTTTGACCCGATTGTTTATCCAACGGTGTTGCTTGTTGCGAAGTATAGCTGCTGTGCTGCAGTGGAATTACTCTCGACGGGATATACTCAGAATTTTGATCCAACTGACTGTTAAAGGGAGACACCTCGAATGTAGGCTTCTGTGTTTCTTGTTGTTGTTGTTGCGTGAAGTCGACCGGTTTTCGCTGTTCCGTTTGCTGTGAATGCATGGAGTTATACTCGGGGTAATAAACGTTGTGCGAGCTTTCGACGTTAGTTAAGTCACTTGGGTGATAAGTGTAATGCCATTGTAGGCCCACCGTAGCGTCGTTCGACTTGTGCACCCAATGCAGCCGATCTATGTTCTCTTTCTCGTTGTCGAATCCGTTGCTACCTTGGCTCGGCAGATCGTCGGACTTGGGATGTGTCGCGTGACTGTCGTATCGAACAGTTCCTCTATCATTGATATCAGCCTCTGGATTGATCTCGATTGGTTTGGAAACGTCTTCAGCGTTTACGTCCGCACGCGATGGATTCGAGCTGTATTTTGGATATCGCTGCCTTGGTTTCGGCTTCGATGCCGGCACCGATTGTCCATCGCGATCAGCCTGCTGAGTGAAATCTTCATTAGGATCTGCCTTCTGCGACATTTGCTCCAGCTGCCATTTAAGCTCCTCGTCCCACCCACTTTGTTGAAAAGGATGTTCGGAGTATTGAGCGTCATATCTCGATCTGCCAGGCTTCTGTTCTTGCTCTATTTGTTGCCCACGTTCCAAATGTCCCGGCGTTTGATGTGCGAAATCATCAAATCTGCCAACTTGCTGGGTCAAAAAATCCTCGTTCTGCTGAGTGAAATCTTCTAAGTGCTGACTTCTAGATCTATGCTGTTGCTGCTGCTGCTGTCCAAATTCTAGACGTCCCATCGTCTGTTGCGTGAAATCATGAGATCCTCCAGCTTGCTGGGTCCAATCTTCATTTTGTTGAGTGAAGTCCTCCGAATCCTTGTTTCCAGATCTATGCTGCTGCTGTCCAACTTCTAAATGTCCCATCGTCTGTTGCGTGAAATCATGAGATCCTCCAGCCTGCTGGGTCCAATCTTCATTTTGCTGAGTGAAGTCTTCCGAATCCTTGTTTCCAGATCTATGCTGTTGCTGTCCAACTTCTAAATGTCCCATCGTCTGTTGCGTGAAATCATGAGATCCTCCAGCTTGCTGGGTCCAATCTTCATTTTGTTGAGTGAAGTCCTCCGAATCCTTGTTTCTAGATCTATGCTGCTGCTGCTGCTGTCCAACTTCTAAATGTCCCATCGTCTGTTGCGTGAAATCATGAGATCCTCCAGCTTGCTGGGTCCAATCTTCATTTTGTTGAGTGAAGTCCTCCGAATCCTTGTTTCCAGATCTATGCTGCTGCTGTCCAACTTCTAAATGTCCCATCGTCTGTTGCGTGAAATCATGAGATCCCCCAGCTTGCTGGGTCCAATCTTCATTTTGCTGAGTGAAGTCCTCCAAATCCTGATTTCCAGATTCATGCGGCTGTTGCGACTGCTGTTCCATTGTCTGTTGCGTGTATTCATCATTTCCTTCTGTCTGTTGACGGAAATCTCCCATCTGACGTCTAAGTTCTTCCAAATATTGATCCCTGGGCTTGCCCAATGTACTTACTTGCACGTATCGACCAAATTCACCATTCTGTTGCGTTAAATCCTCCGAGTGATGGCCACCGATAGTTTGCTGTCCCAATTCAAGTTTACCGCTCGTCTGCTGCGTGAAATCGTCAGACCCTGCTGTCTGCTGTTCAAATCCTTCAGTCTGCTGCGTTAAATCCTCCAAATGCTGGTCACCGATAGTTTGCTGTCCCAATTCAAGTTTACCGCTCGTCTGTTGCGTGAAGTCGGATCTCTCTGTCCGCTGTGACAATTGCTCAATTTGCTGCATTAAATCCTCCAAGTGCTGGCCGCCGATAGTTTGCTGCCCCAATTCAAGTTTACCGCTCGTCTGCTGCGTGAAATCATCAGACCCTGCTGTCTGCTGTTCAAATCCTTCAGTCTGCTGTGTTAAATCCTCCGAGTGCTGGCCACCGATAGTTTGCTGCCCCAATTCAAGTTTACCGCTCGTCTGCTGCGTGAAATCATCAGACCCTGCTGTCTGCTGTTCAAATCCTTCAGTCTGCTGCGTTAAATCCTCCGAGTGCTGGCCACCGATAGTTTGCTGCCCCAATTCAAGTTTACCGCTCGTCTGTTGCGTGAAGTCTTCCAGGTGCTGATCGCCCAGAGTCTGTTGCGTCAAGTCCTCCACTTGCTGGGACTCTTGGCCGAACTGCCGATGTTGCTGCGCGAGATCGTCGTGCCCGCTTCTCACTGGACGTTGCTGCCCGTCCCGCTTATACTTCCTGTGATACCTGCTCTCCTGCTGATAGTGTTGATGGGTCTCCTCGGTGCAGTCGGCGGCGCCGTGCGCCACTTGGCCCACGTCCGCGGACCCGGTGACCAGCTGACCCGAGGTCGCCCTGTAGCCGGAATTGTAGGCGGCGCCGCCGGTGTGCGTCTGGGAGTCGTAGCCCTGCCGTGCCGCGTCGTGGTAGCGGCCGAGGTGCTCGTTGTACGCGACCCTGTCGTAATGCGTCCTGTCCGCGCCGTAAGACGCGCTACGATCCGGGTTCCCGTCGGCGCGGCTGGAGGAACTCCAGTGCTCCTCGTAGTGCGTCGTTCGACCCCGTCCGCCGGGATAAGTGCCGCGATCCGGGTAATACACGCGTTGGGAGTTCTCGAATAACTGATTCTGCGCCGCGCTGGAAGCCCGGTGGAGGCTGTCGGCGACGATCGCGCGCTGAGCCTCGTCGAAGCCCGCGTGAAGTCCGCTGGAGTGGGCGTTCTGCGAGCGATAGTCGCCGATCACCGGCCTCTGGACGTAACCGGACGAGGACAACGCAGCGGTGATTTGGGACGAGTGAGTCGGCTGAGGCGTGGGATGCGCCCGAGATACGTAGGTCTCGTGGCTCTGGTAAGTCCTCTGGCTCTCCGTGCCGTACGCGCCCGCGGAAGGATAGGTGTAGGAGGGCGCGTGCTGGCTGGTATCGGCAGCGAAGGTCTCCCTCTGCTGCTGCTCGCCGGCGTAATGGTGCGTAACGGTGGACGGGACGCGATGCTGAGTAGTCGTCAGTTGTTGCCTGTACGCGTCACTTTCGGCGGTTTGCAGATCGTCGCTGCGGAGCCCGGCCGTTTCCTGCGTCAGACTCGAAGCGGAGCTCGCGACGGTGGCCACCTGGCCGACGTTGGACGTCTGATGGAACTGTCTTCTGAAGCCGTCGAGCTGCTCGTGCAAGTTCTGCCGCAACTCCTGCTGCAGGTCCGGGAGCGAGCCGACAGTCACCTGAGGGGACGTGCTGTAGCTGGAGGTGTAGTTCTTCTTGTAGTAGCTGACCTTCTTAGGCCCGGTCACGTACTGACCCTCCTCTTCGTAGACGCGCCCGCGGCCCCCGTCGGTCCTGTAAGCGTCCACTCTGCTCCAATTCTCTGGGAGGCTCGTCTCCGCGCGCTGGTGCCCGCTCGTTTGCCCGCTCGTCTGCCCACGCTGACGATTCACCTGCGAGTACCCGTACTCCCCGAAGTCCTCCAGCCTCTCGCTCTGGCCGTCGATTCGCCTCGACGACGACGACTGTTGTTGGCTCTGCACTCTGCTGTATCCGCTTTCTTTCGTCACCGACGACGCCCCTACCTGATCCACGTACGCGCTCTGGGAGTCGAGATGCTGGCTACTCGGCAGGTGCAACGACTCGTATTCCCGATGACCGCTCAGTCGGTCCAACTCGACCGCACCGTCCGGCACGTTGCCCGTACCGTAGGACGACGTGAAGTTCTTCTTGTAATATCGGACCCTCTTCGAGCCTTCCACGTATTGCCCTCGTTCTTCGTGCACCTTGCCCTGCCCGTTGCTCGTGCCATACTGATTGCGCTCGGTCCAGTTGCCCGGCCTGGCGTAGTCCTGCTCATTCAGAGTACCTTGTATCAAACCAGCATGGTCCAGGTGACTTCCGCCGGACGTCTGACGGCTCTGGTAGGATGAGTGACTACTTTCGTAGAAGTTGCAGGATTCTATGCAGCCGCTCGGCGCGGACAGCGCCTCGACAAACAACGCGGATAAGACTATTATTCGCCCCACCGCCATAATCCGTCCGATCTCTGAAATGAGAAGAGAATTTGTGGATGGATTTATATATATATTTGTCCCACTCTCCCTTCTATCATGCATGTCTCGCGATTTAAAGGGAATCACAAAAAATTCCCTTTCTTCCGAATCTGCAGTTTTTATAAGGTATATCGGCGTTCGTTCGTTCACGCACATCGAACGAAACTCGTGGTCAGTTTTAATTAACGGATTTGGTAAAACAATAGTGATTTTAGAAGTAATATGAGGAACGAAGGGCTTTTGGGAAACGTGATGATGCAACATTATCTCTTAGTTTTGAATATCAACTTCTCTGTAATCGGTAACTTCGAGAGAAAGAGAGGCGCGATATGAGATGCTGAGTGTTCAATAGATTAAATTTCGAATTTATTATGGCGTTAAGAAATTGGCTTCTCAAAATCAGAAAGTCTGCCTTGACAATGAAAAAGAGGAAGAAATGTGACTTTAGATCCGTGCGGTTCTTTACGTTTTTACTTTGCCCAAATTGGTACTTTCACAATTTTACTCGCACACTCAACTCACACCTGTCGTTATTGAAGCGATGAAGCGATACAACATTTCGTTACCTTATATAATGAAAGAGACGCACAGTTCGAAATTGTTAATGCGGAGATGTTCTCACTAACACTGTAGGCTGACATGTAGCAAGCGCCGATTGCCGCAAATCCATTTATGTTCTCTTCCCCTTCTTCTCATCGATGATTCTCAAAGCATTCCTTCTCGCTCCTACATATTAACGATCTGTTCTTTTTATTCATCGCAGCCCGGACTCGTCTTTATCACGTACTATTCTCAGAAAATCAAAACTTGACTGTATCGTTGCCTATACAAGTGCCAATAAGAAAATATATTTCACTTGCGCGTAATATATTTGTCAGATGTATAATTGCTGCGTTATGTCGTTTACACGCGCATATTTGCATTATTCTGTGACATCGACAAATTATGGATTACATTTTGTCTCCTTCACACACGATCACCAAACGGTCCTTCGCTCTTGATAACGTAAGACCTCGTGATGTTAAAAATATCTCCACCTTATATAATACATTTTACATACATATAATGAATTTTTTGCTCGAAGATAAACGAGATTCTCACAAACTTGTTTATAATCGTACATTAAATGGAGTTACATGGAAAAAAACCGTTGTACGTAGAAGAAAGGTTCCTTGCGAGGAACACGTTTGCTTGTCAGAAGAAAATATTAGGTACTTTCTCAGTAGAAAATAATCGTATATAACATAATCGTGAATTTACGTAATTACTCCGGGGAAAAATGATCATATATGATTATATATAATTATATTTAATTATATAAAACTATATAAAATTATATATGCATTTTGCCCATACATGTTACACATATAATATGTCCGTACGAAAAAAATGATGTTATGTCATTTAATTAAATGTCGATGTCACGTGCTGTCGGAAGTAGCCAGATTTACCTCGATTATATTTACATACAATTTGTAAACAATAATATTTTTTAATTATGGATACATGTGATTATATGTAGTTATATATTATACAAATTTCACATATTGATCTTTCTTCCCCCGGGACGTTGAAATGTAACACACTTGAGAAACTTGTATTCACATCCTATTGGTCATATCCTCATAGATTACCTACGCAATAACATTCTTGAATCTCGAACAAAAAAATGCATGATACATTCTATTCGTGTGTACATATATATATATATATATACGGCAGCCAACACCACGACTTCCAGGTAATAGCTGTAAGTGGTTTTCCATATTCCATGTTTGGCTTGATGTGTCATTGCTTAAGTCATTCTGGATTTGTAACATCCTTGTCGAGACAGTCAGATTTACTTTCATTCAGTAATAGTCAAAGTAATTTCGAGGTTGCCGTTACGCAAAGGCCGTAACTTCCCCAATGACATTTTTCTCTTTAATTACACACTACAAAAACGGAATTAATCTCGCAAACGTTTTCTCATCTTGTATCTTGTCGGAATACGACGATATATAGCATGTCCTTTAAAAAAGTTTGTAAAAAACGGGACACTTGCAAAAACAAAAGAACGGTGGCCTACTTATGATAGAAATTACTGACCTTCCTGGAATATGAACTGTAACCTTTTATCATGCTAAGGGTGAATGATGCTTCCATGAGAGCGACCTCGATATGTAGGTATCATTGGAGCTGATGGGGATTCCCCATCACAAGGCTAACATGTATAAAGATAGGGAGTCCCAACTTAAACAATCATGAAGGAAATATTTATATCGAAGATTTCTTTTATTTTTATTCATATTTCACACATTATTTATATGTTATGACTTAGCATATTATCGCTGTTTTAATATTATTTATTCTCTTGTTCTCCATAGGAAGTTTGGATTTTTTATGTGTAAATTATGTATTCTTAAAAAGTCATATAAATATAGTCGATAGATATGATATGTATAGATTTCCAGCAATCTTAGAATATCCAAGTATAATATTGGTGGAAAGAACGTTCATTTATAGTTCCGTTGAATCGTAAAATGGAAAAATTTTCAAACTTACGTGTGTCCTTCCATTGAGGGGAATATGAGGAAAACATTGATTGAAAGTCTCGGCTTCTGTGAAATCGTGCGCATCGAAGTTGTGACGACCTATAACATTCTGACCCTCCCGATAGACATTGACCTACAGATACGTTACAAGATTTTAATTTCTCAGAAGTATGAAATATACGACGATATTTCGTGAACGATACCACGTTAAATAAATGTAAAAATATTTTCTAGAAGTGTCTAAAAGACGAGAGTTTTATTTATTGTTATGTTCACATATTTAATAATAAATGTAGTATTAGATTTAAGGAAAAATTATGTAATAAGTTATTAAAATATATATTTTATATATCTCTCTAAAATATATATTTTATATATCTTTCCACAGGAATCTTTTTAATTTTTCTCTTTTATGAGTTATTTTATTTCAGTTTATGAATATATCGTGATAGCTCCATTATATTTATGAAAATTCAATTTATATATGTGTGTGTGTGTGAATAATGGAGATAATGTGTGAAATATAAATAATGGAGAATAAGAGAATAAATAATATTAAAACAGCGATAATATGCTAAATTATAAAATATAAATAATGTGTGAAATACGAATAAGAATAAAATAAATTTTCGGTATAAATATTTTCTTCATGATTGTTTAAGTTGGAACTTCCTATCTTTATACATGTTAGCCTTGTGATGGGGAATCCCCATCAGCTCCAATGATACTTACGTATCGAGATCGCTCTCATGGAAGCTCTCATTCACCCTTAGCATAATAAAAGGTATATATATACACGAATCGTAGATATATATATATTAACGGTTTATAATATAGTGTTAATATTTCTGAAATTATAATTGTAACATTATTTTCGAAGAAAGATACTTATCTCTAGAAGAGCTTATGATTTATGCGAATGGGTCAAGGATGCCTTTAAATGACAAGTTAAAGCATGAGATTCAGTTCACAATATGCAGTGACGCATTTTGTGCTCCTCTTTCGTCATAATAACATGATCTGGGAATATTGATAATACGTTTTTATACGAATTTTGATAATACGTTTCTTGAGACATTTCTTTATTTTCCATAGTACTGCGAAACTCGAAGAAAGTCTTGATTGACAAAATAGCGTAATTTAATAATTGTATGTTTCAGAAACTGGACACGACCATACGGTTCTTCAATAGATCAGAATATTACACAGTTCACGGGAGTGATGCTTTGTTTGCTGCGCAAGTAATATTTAAAACGACATCTGTTTGCAAAATGATCGGAGCTGGTAAATTTGGCCATTTAAATGATTCGAGAAACTTTATACTCTGAAATTACTTATTCAATATTCTCATATATATTTAAGTTGTTACAAATATTTGCTGGAACAATTATTTTAATTTTTAATTCGCTGTTAGTTCTTACATTCTCATATTTTTGATATGTTTTAGTTGCTACATATACATTCAAATATTGTTTAAATGTCCTTATCCAATTTATTCAAGTTATTTTAAAAAGTCTTATCAACGGTGATATTCCTCAATGCGTGAATATAGTTTGGATTTAACGTTTAATTCGCGCGCTGCAAGAAAGCGAATTAATTATTAATCATTTTTTTAAATATAGAGCCATATAAGACGGAAGGAGTTATACTCAACAAAAGTCACTTCGAGACACTTGTGCGTGACCTGTTATTGGTACGGCAATACAGAGTTGAAGTTTATGTCAATCAGGGCTCCTCTAAAAATCAAAATTGGGTTCTGGAATACAAAGGTTCACCGGGCAATTTATCCCCTTTCGAAGATCTTTTATTCGGCAATAATGATATAGCCGTAGGTGTGTCTGTAATAGCTGTGAAACTTGGTACAGAGGGAAAATCCAGAGTAAGTTGTATGCGATAAGAAGTGCTATATAATATAATAACTATCATACATATGATATTCGAAAGAGAGAAATTATACATTCCAATGTAAAAAAAAAATAGTGCTGTAAGTCACTTTTTTATGTTCTAGGTCGTCGGTTTAAGCTGTGTGGACGTGATTTCAGCGTTAATTTCAGTCGCCGAGTTTCAAGACAACGAGTCATTTTCGAATCTAGAATCACTCGTCGTGACTCTTGCACCGAAAGAATGTTTATTGATTCAAGGAGAAGGCAGTCACGAATTTCAGATTCTTAAACAAGTATGTATTTGAAAATTTCGCATGTACTCTCCAATTATATTCTCAAAAAAGCATAATACTACTATTTTTATTTCTCTCTTTTCTTAGTTGATGGAAAGAAACAACGTATTGGTGACTCTGAAGAAAAAAAGTGAATTTTCCAGTGACTCGATCATAGAAGACTTAAACACATTGATCAAATTCAAGAAAGGACAAAAACAGAATGCTCAATCTCTACCTGAAGTTAATTTAAATATAGCCATGTCTGCTACATCTGCTCTCATCAAGTATTTAGATGTATGTGTCGTTATAATTTTATTTAAAAAATCATACATAAAATCTTGCACTTTCATTATATCTAATCTTAATGATACATTTTCACGTATATTTTTACAGGGTGTTCCACCTAACTCGAGCAACTGAAATATCTCGTTTGTTTTTTATGATAGAAAAAAAATATCGGAGGGAAACATTGGTCGGTTCGGATGGGTAAATATTATGATGGACCAGAAATTTTGTTCAAGGTCATATTTTTCCGAAATTTCAAGGCCATTAGAGTTTTTTTTTAATGGAACGACATATTTTTATCATCACTTCATGATAGCCGAAGTCAAGACGAATCCTAACGGCTATAATACTATGGCCTTCACATGATCTTGAATACGGGAAATCCCCTCCGAACCAATGTTTTCCTCTGACATTTTTTTCTATCATAAAAAACAAACGAGGTATTTCAGATGCCCGAGTTAGTTAGGCACACTCTATATGTATAGAGAAATGATTTTCTTCCTCGAGATTATCAATATTAAAAACTAAGAGATTTTCGGCGCGATATTTATATATGATTCCGGATTTTTTAGTTGACATCAGACGAAGGCCATATGAATCAGTTTGTCTTGAAACAAGTGGAGCAGTCGCGATATTTGAGATTGGATTCGGCAGCAATAAAGGCTCTTAACATCGAGCCGCGTGTCGATTCGGTCTCGAATTTGCATGGGAATCCCGCCGCTAGTATCTTAACACTTCTAGATAAATGTAGAACCGCACAGGGCCATAGACTAATCGCACAATGGGTTCGTCAGCCTCTCCGAGACTTATCTCTGATAAAAGAACGGCATGACATTGTTGAATTATTTGTGAGAAATAATGAATTGAGATCTGCTCTTTGCGAGGATTATCTGAGACGTATACCCGATTTGCAACAACTCGCCAAGAAACTAGCTAGGAAGAAGTCAATGTTGCAAGATTGTTACAAGTGAGTCGTCTCGTTATTAAATAACGGCTGCTCCACCGTCATTATAAAATATTATAGATTACAAAATACAACGTTTATAGAGAATATGTGTACGTACGGATGTCTTTTAGATGCATGCATATTTTAGGATTTACCTCTGTGTGTCGTACATACCGAAGTTATTGGAGCAACTTGCACCGGAGGCGAGTCTGGCCGCACTGAAAGCAATGATAACAGACCCTTTGAAAGAATTAGTCGAGGATATGGATAAGTTTCAACAGCTGGTGGAACAGACAATTGATTTAGACGCTGCTGAGAAAGGAGACTTCATGGTCAATCCAGGATTTTCAGAAGATTTCAAAGGTAAGGACTTTTTATATATTAATTGTACTTTTCCGCTTAGCAAAACGAGATATTTAAAATGCAATGAAAATTCAACTCAATCGATATTATATTATATTACATAACGTTACAAAATTGTATAATTATTAATAATCATTTGATATTGTGCAGTTTTAAAAGATGCCATGGATGAAATAGAGGAAGTGATACAACAGCAGCTCGGTAAAGTGGCGGACGATCTCGACGCAGAAGCGGGGAAAGCGATAAAGTTAGAATCCAACCAACAATTCGGCTATTACTTCCGTGTCACATTGAAGGAGGAGAAAATACTTCGGAATAAGAAGCATTACAACATATTGGACTCCAACAAGGCCGGTGTGAGATTCCGAAATGGCAAATTGAACGAACTGAACGACGACTTCATTGCTGCCAGAAATAAATACATGGATAAACAGAAAGATGTTATTACGGAGATTATGGAAATAGCAGGTTTGTGCTGACGTCCCATCGCTTGAATTATTCAGATATACTAAAACTACCGTGTGATAACAGTATAAATATGAATTAACATATCATGTATATAGCTGGTTACAGTGAAACAGTGCGTTCTATCGGCGGTATCCTGGCATGCCTCGATGTCCTCGCCGCATTCGCCTCGGCCGCAGTGAGCGCTAACAAGGTGTATGTGCGCCCTGATATGCTGTTGAGCGAGGAAGGTGAACTGAATCTCGTTCAAGTTAGACATCCGTGCCTGGAAATGCAACAGGGAATAGACTACATTGCTAACGATGTCAACTTTAAGCGAGGTAAAATACAAAACTCTTCCAGCTCCAAAACCGTCCTCTCATGCAGCCGATCTAATCGTGCTTTTCTTTTCTTCCACGAATTATTTGGTATCGCTAAGGAATCCTTTGAGTTTCACTTTGAACTTCGTTCACTCGCTTATAGATCAGTGTCACTTCTGCATTATAACCGGGCCAAATATGGGAGGTAAAAGTACTTACATCAGGTCTGTCGGCGTAACCGCACTGATGGCTCACATTGGTAGTTTTGTCCCCTGTGACAAGGCAACTATATCGTTGCTTGACTGCATACTGGCTCGGGTGGGAGCCGATGATTCTCAGTCGAAAGGATTGTCCACCTTCATGATGGAGATGATAGAAACCGCTGCTATCTTAAAAGTAATTTCTATATTTACCGTTACCGTGCTTTTATAGATTAAAGATGTGATATTATGTATCGTAATCTGTCGTATGTTTCCGATGCAGACGGCAACGTGTAATTCTCTCGTAATTATCGATGAACTGGGCAGAGGAACATCAACGTACGAGGGTTGCGGTATAGCGTGGTCGATAGCAGAGTGAGTATACAATAAGGGAAAAGCCGTTACTTCTGTTAATTTGTTTCCCCACGAAGGGGAGAATTTGCAGAATACTGTAAGGTATCATTTATCGGCGAAAGTATTTGATGTTATCCAGACATTTGGCGAAGGAGATCAAATCGTGCTGTCTGTTTGCTACACACTTCCACGAGATCACCAGATTAGCTGAGGAGATACCCGCGGTAAAAAATCAACATGTCACTGCTCTCGTCGAGGACGATAAATTGACGTTACTTTATAAAGTGAAACCGGGAATTTGCGATCAAAGTTTCGGCCTGCACGTCGCAAAAATGGCTAGTTTTCCGCAGGATGTAATAGAGGTGTGTGTATTTGTATATATTTGTTCCGTATTTGCGTGATATGATTTTATGCATGTGTGCTTCGTGCATTAATATATGAAATTTTCAGTTCGCCAAAAGAAAACAAGCAGAATTAGAAAATTATCAATGCGTAGTTTTCGAGGGATCCGACAATCCTCGTAAGAAGCAGAAGATTATTCAGGTAATTTGACTAATATTTATGTTTCTAACAATATGCGTGCGATGTTTCTAACAAGTGTGTGCGATAATTTATATCTGGCGATATTCGGGAATGTTTATCGTTAATGATAAGAGCGACGGATGATAGTTTTGAGTCGTATAATGGTGTTGCAGGAAGCCGAAGAACTAATTTTGCAGTTCCTCACGAAATGCAGTTCTTCGGATCGATCATTATCCGATACCGATTTGGAAAAGCGGATATCATCGCTGAAGGAGGACGTACTTTCTCACAAGAACTCCTACATCGAAGCATTGTCCGCCGCTTCTTGAATAAAACTGAAAATTCCTTGACAATTGTCCGTCACCAGAATGCGTTATAAGAAAAATGTATAACGCGACGAGCAGTATTATTACTTTTGCATTCCTGTAAGTCCCAAGTCGAAAGGCAAAATCCTGTATAGATAATTTTTATTAAATTTTTATCAAACTGATTTCTACGTCACATTTTCACACACACACACACACCATGCATTAATCTTACCTTCGTCATTGACGATATTCTTCCGTGATTTCTCCAATAGGAATTTTCGAGAGTCGGAATTTGAAGTAAAACAGCGGAGTTTGATCATCCCGACGAAAAACCCGCGCGTTTCCACGATTATACCGTCCACCGGTAACTATATTGATTCACACTACCGCTATTGTAACCTTGAACTTGACTAGCGTATTCGCTCGGTCCTGGGGAGTGTCGGGAGTGTCTGAAGGCCTGTATCAGTGACTGTTGATCGTACACTTTTCTATCGTTTTTATCAATTAATAATTATGGATCCCGCGGTCTTCCCGGAGGAGATTTGGATTAAGATTTTATTATACTGCGATGTACCTGACATTATTGCGTTTGGCAGCACTTGCAAATACTTAAGGAAAACATCGGACACCGATTATCTATGGTGAGCGTTTAGGTTAGGCGTACACGAAATTCTCCTTTAATCGGACGGATTTTGAGAGAATTTTTGAGCGATGCGTCGCGCGAAACGCACGATCCCGCGATCGCGCGGTTAACAGGTCGGATCTCGTTCGCTAATTTCACCGAAATCCGTCGTACGGAATTTTTGTATACGACAGAAGCGATTCAACCTCCTTCCTCGGGAGCGTTTCACGCCAGATATAACGTAAAGCGAAAACCAACTGATATAAAAGAAACGTCAGACGTGTTATCAACACTCGGCGCTTCAAACGAAATTATTTCAACCGTACGAACGGACGTACTTTGTATCTTAATTTCTTCGTGAGATAGCTTAATTATTTCGCGAGATAGCTTATTTACACATGGTCAACACGCTTTCGGAGAAATTACCTAAATATCTTGCAGCGAATTTTCTCAACAAGTTGACCCTCGAAATGCGGCGAATGTTATATATGCCAGTTATGTAACGTGTATTATTTGTTTCCGATTTTCGAGATAACATTTTGCATTGTACTTGCAGGAAGATGAAGTGGCTGCAGCTGATTTCGAAGGTACACTTTAAATTCCCGGATATAAAGTGTCTGCAGTTACTCAGCGTTAGTTTCAAAGCTATGTGCTACAGATTGCACATGGTGATAACGCTGGGGGAGAACGTACCTTTTCCAAAATGTTACCACTGCAGTGGTTACACGTGTCAGAGGAACTGCGTGGAGGGTTCCAGCGCTAAAGTGGTCATCGAGATCGGGAACAAGTACACGTGGGTTATCACGCCGTTCTTCGGGCTGAGGAGGCACTTCTCAATGTTCGGCATTCCGAGATACAACAATAAAACACACGTGGAACAGACGCAGACGCAAAATATACCCAGCAGTAGCACACGCTCAAAACCCGAGACGAAGTCACTAGCCAAGAGATTGAAGCTGTTGAAACTGTCGGAACTGGCGACCGCGAAGATCCCGCGCGCGAGCGGCCCGTTTTGCGTATTCTGCAACCCCGTGAAGCTGTACAGGGAAAAGCGTAGATTAGTCACGTATCAGAACGATCCGATGTGTTACACCAGACCAAACCCGATTTATCAGAAGCTTATAAACGGTTATTGCACCGACACAGTAGAGGTCCTCGGCATTCCGAACGTGGACATCGTGAGTCCGGCGGAGGCCTTACTGTGCGAGGGCACATTCCCGGTTCTCAAAACCTTCATCGATCATCTGTTTCACCAAATGGGCTTGACTACGACGTTAAGAAAACCGAATACCGTGCTCATGTTTTGCGAACCGTTGGCTATGCAGCCAACGTTGAGGAAACAATTGTTACATTACTTGTTCCAAGAGGTCAAAGTAGCGAGGTATGGCCGCTTATTAATATTCCAAATATATCCTTGAAATATTACCGTAAATATTTAAAGTATCAATCAAAGAAGTGGTTGAAATAGTACGGCGGGATATTCCGCGTATATTCGACACTAAGAATATTTCATACTTGTATTACGCACCGTTTTTCACCGTCGATAGCTATTTGTAGAATTTTACAAGGGAAGGTTTTTGCAGAGTGTGCCTGGTGCCCAAACCTTTGGCAGCGTGCGCCATGCTGGATGTCGAAACTTGCGTGGTGGTCGACAGCGGTGCCCTGAGCACAACGGTGGCGGTCGTAATAGGAGGCCGGGTTATACCGCAGCGCTGGCGGCTGCTGCCTGTGGGCGGCTGGCACGTTGCTTATCATTTGAAGCAAGCTCTGCACTGGCAGCCGAAGGAGTACCATCAAATCCCTATATCCTATTTAGATATTCTGGCCGTCAAAGAAAGATGCAGGCTGAGTTACAACATTAAGAACGAGGAGAAACGTCTGGGGCCGAAGGCGAGGGAGCACATTAATCTTCGGGTTGATAGTTATGCAGATTATAAACAATTTTGGGTATGTACAACCGGAATGTGCTAATATATATATTTTGTTTTTTTCAAAACTGCTTTATGATATATATGTATATATGTATATATCCATATAGGGTGAGCCAAAAGTCTGGATACAGTCGAATATCTCATAAAGCAGTTTTGAAAAAAATGCTTTAAACAAAAGTTACAAGGTTTAAAAAGAGCCATTTACTGATCTTATCAATTTGACCTTGGATGGAGGCGTCAAAGTCAAGCGAAAGTCAACTTCATTTTTCTTTTTTTACGGAATCGTATAGATTTCTCAGCACGAATCAATTGCTCTATTCATTTGACGTCTTCAACCAAGGCCAAACTGATAAGGTCATAAATAAATCTTTTTAAAACCCTACAATTTTTGTCTAAGGCATTTTTTTTTTTTAATTTCATCGTTTACGTGATATTCGACTGTATCCAGACTTTTGACCCATCTTGTATATAGATGTAACGGTATGTTCTGCATTATTGTTTCTAGAGAGTATCGTTAGGATCCGAGTTGTACATAGCTCCTGAAATGATGTATATCAGCCTTGGTTTACCTCAAGTTATAAAAGACGTGACTTCCGGACTGTCGGAGGATGAAATGCACGATTGTCTTTCGCGTATTCTACTCACTGGCGGGAATACAGATCTTTCGGGCTTTGAGCTGAGGCTTACTAAAGACCTGGTTGAACTGTTGCCGGAATATAGCAACGTTTTAGAAGTGAGAAGTTGCCCTGGTACACACAGTTGGAACGTCGCAATGGGATCTACATATGTGCCTTTAGCTGTACATCCGGGTGAGCATCGGCAGATATTACATATAGTTCTGCACGTAATAGTAATTAAATAGAATCACGATAAGCACGACGTTGAAATCAATCTAAATATTGTAGAAGAATATAGAAGTAAAAAAACATGTCGAAATGCATTAGGAAATTGCAAAAACCCAGTGAGACGGAATAATATCTTAAAATGGATTTCAGATAAAACTCCTCCGGAATATATCGAAGGTAATCCATTTTGGCTGTCACGAGAAGAATACGTATTGTTTGGATGTGAATCTCTAGAACACAGTAATGAAGATATAATAGGTGATACTTTATAATATTAAAGCCTCATTCACCGTATTAACCGTAAGACGCGCGCGATTATTTACTGCATAATATCGAGAAAGTAAATGTTACCATCATTAAGTATATATTTTCTCTTATATTGTCTATAAATTGAAAGAAATTATTTAAATAGTTGAAGGGGCCTGAAACATTCCAAAGTATAACTAGCATGTTCACTATTTAAGGGCACCTGATGTGTTTCTCGAATTTTGCTATTTAAAATTTATTTACTATGCTAATATAGTACACATGTAAGATATATATACTAGATGTTCTATTTTTCAATCTATGCCGGATGAAATGTCCGAGACGAGATAAGATGGGCGAAACTTTATTTTACTTAAATTTAAATTTCTATTTATTTTATATCGAATATTATTACGTCACAAAGGTAGTCTTTGTTTTAGATGCGTTAAACGTTTTTAGATGTTTTTGTTTTTATTTGGATATTAATAAAAAGAGATTTATGTGTGTGTGTGTGTGTATATATATATATATATATATATCTATATCTATATATGTATACAGGTGTCCCCTACTCAACTATCATAAACTATTCTGATGATTATATTCTGGGAGTTAATTAGAATTGAAAATCCTAATATAAAAACCAACATATCGCATAATCAAATTCATTCAGGCTTATGATTATGCGTACCGATCATTCATTGTTGATTTTTACAGCTCAACTGATGTATTTTTTAAAATAATACAATGCATAAATATAAAAGAGAGACACTATATACAATTCTACGATTTGTTACTTATATTATGTACAAAGATTAGACTTTTTGCATAGATAAAAGGAACATCTTGTATATATGCTCTAAAACTGCCCCCATTAACTTTGAAACTTATGGCATTTAGATTTTCACATACACACTATACATATATACATATATATACATATATATTATTAGAGATAATATATATATATATATATATATATTATTAGAGATATATTAATAGTATTTCGAGAAATTATGAAGCTTTATATAAAGCTGATTGATAGTTACGGTAGTTTCGTATATTCGTTACTAGCTCTACCAGGACTATTTAGCACTTGATGCTACTCAAGCCAGTGCAATGTTACATGTTGATGGCATGAATATTTTAAAGCTGCAATATGAAGTTTCAGTGCCATCTAAGCAAGTTTAAATCGTAAAGCTATTATTTTTTATGTACATAGCACATCTAGTAAATTGTTTTGTAAATATAGAATAACGAAGCTGCTTACATTAAAACATCATTATATCGATAAACGTCAAGTATTTTATATATATATATAAAATTTATATAAATATATAAATATATATATTATATATATATATAATTATATATATTATAATATATATATATATATATATAT
>NW_014554529.1:543460-553351 GCF_001313825.1 Dinoponera quadriceps | reverse complement strand
ATACATTAATATTATGTGAAGAAGCAGTAAGAAATATATTTTATCAACTGTTTTTTATATATTTATAATTTTGCATTTTACCTAACTTCAAATTTACTTCATACATAATATTAATGTATATTATATAAATGATAAATCCCTTATATTGGAGAAATAAATTTTTATTATTACACAAAAAAAGTGAATTCAACAAAATATTTAGCACAGCCGTTATCCTTCATTCAATAACATTGTGAGTCCGTTTAACAAAATACATTAAAGCCCGATTGTGAAAATGCTTCATGGAAAGAGATATATATGAAGTGTTTTATACAATATTTCTCATACAAAAACAATCCTAATTCAACTCTTATATATGTTGCAGTATTATATTGTTAACATATCAAAGACCAACAAAGTTCATAGTTTACAGAGTTAACGCATTGGTAAAAATTCTGTAAATGGGTTATCGTCAGAGTCCAATGTGTTGATAAATCTAATATATCGCTTAAAAAATACAGTTGTTTATTTCGGTAAAGTCAGAAGTTACGTGTAATCTCAGGATTTTCTTTGTGTGTGTGTGCCATTAAGCAAATCATAAATATACTCCGGAGAAAAGCTCGAAATTATGAATAATTTTTGACTTTACCGAATATGATTAGGCAATGTGCACATTCTTTGAGTCACAATAGGTCTTGTTCGTTTTCGCTGCACCGCTGAACTAATGCAATAAATTGAAGCGAGACAAGTATATGTTTTCTCACTTCAACTTATTGCACTAGTTCAGCGGTGCAGCGAAAACGAACAGACCTAATCTCAGGTTTGCTGACATTTCGGGCTTTTACGATAACACATACACGTGATACTCCGCAGATATTACTAAATAAAAGACTGAATGGCTATTCCAATTGATATCGGTTTCAACGTGTTTAACTTTAATTGTATAAACTTGGCACAATAGTTCTATTCGAACATTGGGCAGAATATGTACGCCATCTCGAAAGAGATCAAAATTTGTAATCTGCGTAGAGAGCAGGAGCGGCTAACACAATCTTGTTCTTCATACAGAGATTCGTGGCATTTGATGAAAGAACTTGATTCTACTTCTTCATAAACGATAATGGCTTTTAACTCGATATGCTGTTGTTTCTATCGGCAATTCGATAATCGCACGTACAATTTGGTAAGTTTTAAGTAACCAGCGTATATCGAAGATGATTATTTTGTCTTCGAATTCTAAAAAAATGCGCATCCGCTTTTTTAATCTTAAACTAATGATCGTTTAGTTATTTATGTCGGAAATATTAATATTAATATAAAAATGGAAATTAAAAATTCCACAAATATAATATTTTTCAACCCATAACTCAGTCATTTGTTTTCGAGGATGCTTATTTATCAAGAAAATACATCATTGTTAATCCTTTTACTTTTAATTACATTCAATATTCGACTATACTCTGAAAAACTATGTAAACTTTGTTAGTCATCTGATATTGTATGTAAGTTATATACAAAAATGTCTAGTTTATAGACGTATACGTAATTTTTAATAGTAATTGTAAGCCTTTTTCCCTAAAACAAGAATGCAGTAGAAAATTATTTATCATTCGGATAAAAAACGTATCTACAATATATGTAGCTGTTGAATATCGATGAAATAGCTACACAGATATTAAATAGATTTATATCAGAGTGATAAATAACATTACGGCCGGAATAACATATAAACGTAATACGTAAATAAACGTGATTCACATCTCTTTTTCTCTACTGTCGACTCATTAAAACATATACAATTACTTCCCCCTAAAATAACTATTCTATCTGCATTCTTAAATCTGGTTTGTTTTATTTAGTAGATTAAAAACAATAACTTAACAACACGAAGTCTTTGCCGGTTCTGCCTCGACTAGATTAAAATCTAAACCACCGGGCCTGGCGAAGCCGGTTTTGATGCCGTCCCATCCGTCCTCTACTTTGTATTCGCCTGTTTGTATCCTGTTGTAAACTTCCTGTGTAACCGTTCGAAATGCTTCCTCAACGTTTACACCGGTCTTCGCGCTGGTCTCGATATGATGTACACCATGCTCGTCAGCGAACGCCCTGGCTTCTTCCTTCGACACCTCTCGTCTGCCGCCATTAGTTACTAAGTCCAACTTACAGCCTACCAAGGCGAATACAGGACGATGCGGTTCGATGTGTCTGCGGGCTTCCATCATCCATTGGGGAATATGTTCGAAACTCGCTCTGTTACAAACGTCGTAAACGAGGAGCGCTCCGACCGAGTTTCTGTAGTAAGATTTTGTAATTGACCTGCGACAGAGAAGGGAATTCAATAAGAATGATTTCGTCCGCAAGGTTTAGAGAGAACAAAGTAAACCGAAAATTCGATATTGTAAAGAGGAAACCGGTAAATAAACAATAAATTTCGACACGCGCTGAAATAATTCTCAATAAATTCGCAAATTTTCTGATATTATTCCACAAGCATAAGGATGTATGCACCTAAATCTCTCTTGACCAGCTGTATCCCATAATTGTAACTTTATCCTCGTTCCATCCTTAACTTCGATTAATCTTGCAAAGAAGTCCACGCCAACCGTTGGATCTGAAAGCTGAAGTTGTACAAAATTTATCAGACGTAAAAAACTGACGTTTGTCTCTTCTCATCTTCCTGAGCAGAAGTACAATTACAGCCCTTGAATACTACGTTGCTACGTTAAAAATAACAAGTGCCTCGAAAGAATCATACAATATTATTCGCAATCTCTCCGAGAGATTATTACGTGCGCCATTTATTTGAGTAGCAACATCGCTTACAAATATCATATATATATATCATACATGATGCAACAGAAGAAACGCGATGCAGACGCATGCATGCAACGGAAGAGACGCGATGCAAACGCTCAATGCTCGAAACCTCTCGAAACGAACGGGTGGCAGAGAAAAATCAATGTTCAAATTGATATCGAGCAATACGCGCGAAATGCGTAGCCTGATAGGTGAAAATCGCACGGTGCATCGGGGTGAGTTCGCCTAACCTAATTAAGCCGCGGAGCATCGAGGCGGGCGACAATTGGAAGAAACGAATGTCACGTTGCGGCGAGAATTTCGCACGGGTCGCGAGGTCGATCTTCTACGACGCGCGAGAACGCGTCACGTCGGATTACGAAATAAGCAGGTATAAACAGACAGAAATAGAACACGCAGGCATTCTCGTCTAATGGCAGCCTGTTACGACTCGGTGGTTATCCACGGTGGTAGCGGGTAAGAAGGTGCGTTACGGTGCGAATTCATACCTCTGCGAATTTGCCGTCGGTGAAATACTTGAGGAGAGAGCTCTTCCCGACCGTACTATCGCCGATCAGTATCAGCCGAAACTGATAGTCAAAGATAGGCTCTACCATCTTAATAAATCGCGTCGTGTACGTTGGTCGCCGCCGTCGTCGTCGTCGTCGGTTGTTGTTGTTGATCGGACGCGTGCGACGTATCCCTCAACAATCCACGTGCATCTCCCGCACTGGCACGCAGCACTACTCGTCGAGAGGCGGACACAGGAAAGCACAGTTGACCGTGACATTAATCATCGGAGCCTCAGAGCGCGCGGCCACCGCACAGGCTACCCTTTGCCCGACGAGACTGTACTCGGCCGCGCACTTACTGCGCAGGTCGCCGTACGAATAAACAATCTACACATCGTATATATCGAGAAATGTACACGTCCGACGTCGAAGTCGCGGCTAATTTTCGACCACCGAGCGCATCCTGTAATAGAAAAGAGGAGAAAATCAGGGTGTCATTTTTGAAAATTGGAAACTTTTTTTCCTACGGTCGATTCAACACCATCCGTGACTTCTCGTTTATCTAAGGTCTGTTCGTTTTCGCCCCACCGCTGATCTAGCGCAATAAGTTGAAGCGAGACGAGTATATGTTTTCTCACTTCAACTTACTGCACTAGTTCAGCGGTGTAGCGAAAACGAACAGACCTCTTGTCACGTGTGCGTTTAATCTCGCACGCATGTGAAATTTTCTTGGAGCCGCCTGCTCCACCTTCGGATTAATTTATCAATAGGGGTATTATTGAAGGACAATGACATCCCAGTAAGCAAGAAATCGTTAACACAACGTTCCCGGGAAATAATGATTATATATGATTGTATGTAATTATATGAAGTCGTATATGAATTTTGCCCATATATGTGGTTACATGAACGATTATATATCGTCTATACGAAAAAAATGATGTTATGTCGTTTAATTAAACGTCGATATCATTGTGCTGTCTGATGCACAAGTAGACAGAAGCCATTTATTTCGATTGTATTTGCATATAATTTGTAAACAATAGTATTTTTCCGTTGTGGACATTACGTGATTATACAGGATGAATCATGCAATGTGACTAGCTTGGTTTATTCTATTGTTAATAGAATCGCTTGAAAATTTGTTTGTTTAGTATAACATAGTTTAAGGTGAGCTTTAAGATGATTTTAACAGCAGATCTAACAGCAGAATAAACCAAGCTGATCACGTTGCGTGGTTCATCCTGTACGTAGTCATGTATAGGCAAATTTCATATATAATCCTTTTTCCCGGGTTATTACAATATTTTATAACATGTAACGTTTTCAAATATGTAGTTCTTAATGTATATCAACGTTACTGTTGACAATACTTGACCATAGTATGAAAAATACGTTTCTATACCATAATTTTAATATTTAAAAATATAATAAATCATCAAATAACAGTTTAAAAACATTTATAAGATATGATGTCAAAATGTTTACAAAATCAACATTTCGTAAGATTGATTTAACGTTTCTTGCTTACTGGGATACTAGTAATTTTTTCGTATTCTTGTAGTTTACTTCCGTACGGGAATTTTTCGTCAGATATTTATCTATTAGATAAATTTATCCGAAAGTAGGACAATTGGGATCTTATTCTCGTTACTTTTTGTGACGACTCGTCCCGTGCGACGACAAATTACGACGTGACTGAAGAACTTCGTATTACGCATCTATTATTAGCGAAAAAATCACTACGGCAAGAGTAATGCAATGAAGGAAAGTAAATGTTACGCGAGAAAAATATTCTGCAAAAGATATTAATGATATGTGCGAGAAAATAACACATTGCGTTAAAAGTTTCAAGGTGAATAAATTTCGCGCGTTTCCTTCTCTCCCTTTCTTTTCTCAGGAAATCTGAATATGTATTTACTTCTCTTCAAACGCGGGAAGCGTGCAAGAATGCAAGAAAGCGTAGCTCTTAAAACAAATAGACTTTATCTCTCGCCGACTTTCTCTCCCCACTTTCCTTTCCTGTCACGATTCTAATAAAACGCATCAGATGGTACTTGAGTGTATACAGAATTATAATATGTACAGAGAAATATTTAACACAATCCCGGTAAACGCGTAATATTATTTAATATTAAGTAATATTCTGGGCATATTCTTAGAATATTCGATGTAATATCCTAATAATATTCTAATAATGTCATTTAATATTAAGTAATATTTCTGGAATATTAATAGATGGTTGTATGTCCACTCCTAATAATATTTAAAAAGTAATATTATTTAATGTAATTGTAATATTATCTATTTTTTAAATATTCAACTCTACGTATATACATAATACATATAGTCACGTCCTGGATAGTCCGCGACACGCGCGGCGGAAGCGGCTCCGCCACGTTTAGCAGCTAATTAGGGAAGGTGGGAAGGTTGCGAAAGGTTATACGCGTGGTTTAGAAGTGGAATCGCGGAATCAATAGGCTTATTAAGGAAAACAACAACCAAATAAAACAAAATAGAAATACAATTTATTATTGTTTTGGAGAATTTCCATAATTTTCGCGTCGAGATGGCAACAGGATTTCATTTTCGCTATGCCACGACGAGATGAAATGAAGGTTTTCAACGGGGCAGTATTGTTTCAGCGATAGTGGTCCTCGAAATAATAATAATATAATATTAACTTACATTCGATGTCGGCTAATCCGAAATAATAATAATATAATATTACCTTACATTCATTGCCGAAATCCTAATCCGAAATAGTAATCCGTGAATTACGTCGCCTTGGAAAGAAGAGAGAGCGGCGGCCGGCTTGAGTTCACTTGAAATGACTAATTATGAAGCACGGCTGCACTGGTAGAACTTGAAAAAAAAAACTAACTCGAAGAGTCACGAGGGCTGAATTAAGAAAATTCGTGGCTGCATGAATCAGACTCGCGAGAAAAACTGGCTGTAGTCTGAACTGAAAGGACTCGCGAGACTGACTCGAGAAACTAAGAATCAAGAACTGATGGACCGAACTGAAGCTGGATGACTGGAAAAACTATTACTGAACTGAAGCTGGCTGACTGAAAAAAACTACTACTGACAACTGAAGCTGCTTGAAGACGAGGCCCTTATTTATAAGCTTATCCTTGTCTCCCCCTTCTTTTTGCAACTGCGATGGTCAGCATTTTCGGTGGGAACACCAACGGACTTGGTATTCCACGATGTTCTTAGGTTTACTGAGATAAGACGAGAGACGGATCATCCCTCCGTCTTCCCACTCTTATAGCGAATTCGATCATCAGCACTATATCGAAGTTTAGTGCACATCAAAAGGCGCTGCACATGAAGTACTCAAATACAATAGCATAATAAGCATTTTGACGACGAAATTTAATAAATGTTGAAAATAATTAACCCTTATCGGACGCTAGCTTTTTATGCGTGATTCTCACTAGGTTGTAGCTGGTTTCGGTAAATATGCGGAAAAATTTTCAGTATTATAAGAATAACGTTTTTGTTAGAAATTATTTATTTTTTGAAGGAGTATCACAAATATATATGAGTTTCCAATAATTATTTATAAGTTTTTAATGTATGATATTTTTTGAAACAATCTCCAACATGAAGGAATGATTTTCTGTTGCACGTTTCACAGAAGTATACTGTTGTTTTTCTTCCTCCAGGCGACTTGAGAGATGACTTACGACCGATAAGGGTTAATGCATATTCTGCCAAATAAAGTGACATCATTGTTTAATCATTCAAAATGCTTGTATAGTTTTTATTTAAATATTTATTTAAATAACTGCTTCATATATAATAGCCTTCCGGATGCACCGGTAATGCAGTAGTGTCGAATTTGCTATTAGAGTAATTTTCACCCAACTTCAATTCTATTAACTAATTGGTTGAAATTAAAATGTTTCGATATTTTTTTAGTTCAAATTAAAAATATCCCTTTGTAATCTTATATACAACTTGTCATTTTTGGATTAAAATATCAACATTTCGATGAAATGAAGATATCCCAGGGAAATCCAATGCTACGTGAGATATATACAAAAAATATTGTGTATTCGTTAAATATTGTACAGACATATATCAGGTTTCATAATAAATCCTTAACATTAATAAGACCACAAATTACAATAATGATTTTAAATCGTTTGCATTTAATCGTTTGGACATTCGTATGTATTATAATTGTTGAATTCTAGGAATGTACATATGTAAGATATCGTATTAATTTTCAAATGCTATTTATTTCGCTCGTGAAGACCCGTGAAGAAATAAAAGTTCGCAAAGTTTTAATCAACTAAAGAAATGTACATATAAGCTGTAGTAAAATTCTCGGAGCTATCCAAGATATGTGCGTTTAATGAATTTTGTAACTTGGAGATATGTTATATACATATAAGAATAATGATAGATATTATACATAAGAATCGCTAGTAAAAGTAGAAATTGTGTACATCTGCATCACGTTAATAAAGCTCGAGTCGAGAAAACCCTACATCATCTTTTCTTTTCTGAGATTATTGAGATTATTGAGGTTCCTGGATACTCGCAATGGCTATCTTTCTTTGATGACGTCAGAAGCGGAAAAACGCATGATAAAATGTTTTGCGCTATACTTTCAAATAAAAAGACATATCTATAAAGTGTCATTTGTGATCGATTCAGCAAGCTTGTAAAATTGGACGAACAAATTGTTTTCTTTTACTCAAACAGTTAATAAGTAAGTCGTAAAATTAATATTGACAAAATCATGAGAAAAGAGATTGGAAGGAAAGCTTCCGTGTCAAATTAATTTTGCAACTGTTTATTGATTGTTCGAGTAAAAGAAAAGTGTCCGTCCGATTTTACAAGTGTATTGAATCGATCACAGACACGACATTTTGTGGATATATCTTTTTCCTTGGAAGTATAAACGCAAAAAATCTTGGCATGCGTTTTCTCGCTTCTGACATCATCAAAGAAGGACAACCGTAGCGAGTATTCAGGGCAGCCTTAAAGTAGAAATTTTATTGAGTAAAATCCAACAGACGCTACACCTGGTAATTACGTGGGCGTTCCGTCGCCGTTTAAAAAAATACGACATCGATTGGCTGGATCTTACTCGATAATTTTTATTTTATCAAGTATCGCATAAAGAGACAATTTGGCATTTTTCGAGTTTGAATAGGGAATAGCACTAAATAATTCATATGTCTAGCAATTCGTCCATTTCTAAATTTATTTACCAGTTCATTATAGTTCGGATATGTATGCTCGCGAATAGTCGCGCAAACATTGTAGATCATTTCCATGATTCGCATTAAGATCGTGAATAACGGTATTCGATTCCGAATTTGATACACGGAAATCGAGCGAATTCGAGAGAATTTTCAAAGCGTTTCGCATACTTGTACTCATTATATGTGTATTTACACGTTACCGTAACTTTTTTAACCATTTCGCACACTTGTATTCATTACATATATTTACACGTGTTGTAACTTTTCTTTCTTCCCGATTAGCTTTGTGTGTATGTGTGTTTACCATGTATCGGTTTTTATGTATTCTATTCTGTTTTTATTACATATTTCATTGAGTAAGCTTTTATGTATTAAATATAAATTTACGTTTCACTAGATAAATAACAAAAGATAAGAATAATATGTAGGTATCACAAGAGTAAATGATAACATATTAGTGAATCCCATTTCTGTTTCTAAAATTAGCGATTATGCGTTTTTTTTTAATCGTATTATGTTTGTATATCTTAATTCGAATAGGAATTTAGAAACGGACAAATAGCAATATCTGAATTGCAGAGATCTCGATAGGATATCTCGATAGCAGATGTCTCGGTAGGAACCTCCGTTTCGGAGGTTTTCCGCGATAATTAACAATTCGTAGTAGTGTGTAGGTTTTTTTTTTGCTTACGAGGTATTATGTGTTTTTGTTAAAATTGCAATACGCACTATCCATTATTATAATACTGATGACGTATCAATACAGTCGACAGATAAAACACTTATCGCATTTTTGCGCTGTAATCGGAGATGCATATAAGGGGTGGATACGGTGATGTCATCACTGAACCGTATCATATCACCGACTGACTTCGACACAGTAAATTCATATCGAAAGTGAATTTCGGCCAGTTTCTTGAACACTAAGGCGCCGGAAAAGTTCGGAGGTACTTTATTCTCGATATGCTCGCCATGCTAAAGCACGTAAAAAAACAGGCGATATATTACTATGTGCTTCCCTTATTAGTATTAAATTTACATTAACCCGCTTTAAACCTAATTCAGAGATGCATATACGATTTCGAATTTCATAAACAAAGAGGAGAGCCGGGGAGGCTCATATTAATAATATTAATAATATTAATATATAATATATATTAATATTATATATATATATACTTATTGATTTATAAGATCTTATATATATATATAATATTAACATTAATAATATATATATATATATATTAATATTAAGATTAATATATATATATATTATATATTATATATATTATATATTATATTATATATTATATTATTAATATTAATATATATATATATTCAGGAACCCTTAGACGGGGTGTTAACGGATCGAAAGA
>NW_014554529.1:493097-543398 GCF_001313825.1 Dinoponera quadriceps | reverse complement strand
TATATATATATATATATATATATATATATAATATTAATATTAATATATATTAATACATTATATGTGTAATTATTATTAATATATTAATATATAGTGCGTGTATGTGCTTGTCTATGTACGTTCAAATCGATGCGCCGTATGAGTCATGTCATTAAGCCTTATTTACGAGTCTCGTTCGCGTTGCGGAACACGCCGGATTGTAGCGGGTGTCCAAATTGATCAAATACGTTCGGTTGATTGCGATAAAAATTGCTACGATGGGACGGTCCGTGCGTTGCCGAACCGTAGACTCGCGGGCTTCTGGCGCCAGTTAGAATTCGGACATTGGAACATGTCTCACGCACGCTTGTTTTTCATATATTTCGCCGTATAAATCACTCAAGTCCTACGAGATGTACGCTCCTCCATTTCCCTATTGTATCACATACATCACACGTTTCCCCTGCCGCCCGATGATTCCACGAACTTCGTCGCGGCACGTTTCCTCTTTATTTCCCAAGCGTCTTATGTTCCAGCCAGTTTTAGTTCATTGAAAATTTGTAGCAATGTTCTTACGTTCTCGAGAACGATTTATTGTTACTCTAGTGGTTATCTTCGGCATCTTTCTCCCCCTCTCCTTCCTTCTCTCTCTTTCGATCCGTTAACACCCCGTTTAAGGGTTCCTGAAACAAGTTAGAGTTCAATTATCGTTTCATATTTGTTGCATTGCATATCGGACAATTAACGCGACTCCCCTCGTATGCAATTGTCGAAATAGCCTCATCTTATTATCGGGTGACATCATATGTGAGATGACGCGGTGGAGTTGGTCTTCTCACTCTCCAGTTTGAGCAAGGCGTATTTGCATTTGGCGAACCACTTGATGTGTTCCTGCAAAGGCACATCGTTCGGTTCCCAGCCTTCCAGGCCTCCCCCGCAATAGTAACAGATCGTTCTGTCCCCCACTTTGGAATAATAAAAGCCGGCATCCGCCAACTGTTCCTTCGTTTGAACCTTCCCCTCCGGCCATGTCGCGAACGTGGCCACTCGGTCGCTGACGTTGGCGTATTCAGGATGTCTCGCCTCTCGCAGCTCGTTGAGGTTGATCGTATTCGGTTTCTCGGTTTTCTCGAAATAAACCTCGACGGGAGTGTCGACGACGGCGTTCGGCCGATATTGCACACCATAAATGCCGCAGTAGTCGCGGGTTCTCGGTTCCGGTGGCGCTACGGTGTCGGGATCAACGTTGATCGGCACGTTTCCACAGGGGATGCCGCGGAGGAACCTGCATCTCTCGGAGAATCGCTGGTGGTCCACCCAGGGATTGTCGCTTTTCGACCATTTGCACAGTGTCAAGTGGCATTCGAAACATTTCACCGCGTCCGTCTTACCGGTGTAGTAAAAGCCAGCCGCTGCGAGTGTCTCCCGATCCAGATACGTCAACGGCCATTCAGCGAAACTGTCCAATCTTGCGGACTCGAACCGATAATCCGTATAGTCCACATCGTCGCGACCTGTCATCAATTCATTGCCGCTCTCGTTTGCCGTTGCTTTCGGCACAGGGGTCGGATCTTTTAAGGCTCCTCCAAAATCCCTGTATTCCAACATTCCAGCGGTCATCTTTGGGGTGGAGCGTTCGTGACGAGCGCGCGATTGGAGGGATCTGCAAAATGACAATGAGCGATGCTCGGTTTGAGAACTAATCGAACAGAGTTCTTTCTTCAGAAGAAAAAAGAGAACTTTGTGGAATATGGGATGTGAATATTTGCGATGCTATGATAAAGTTCAGCGCTCGCTGACGGAGCGTGCTGGGATATGACAGGATATGAGTCAACGATGATAGAACAGTTACAAAACCGCGAAACTTTTAACAACGAGTGCTTTGTAGACGGGACATCCCAGTTACGTGTCTACCAACCGCGTCACGTAAACTTTGACACTTACTTCCTAGGCCTTCCTAGGTGGTTTTCAAGTTCATGTGTGCATGTATAAAATTGAGAATAACAACCTTAATTATGATCGGCAAGATGTATGCGACTGGTGCTTGGTGTTATATATATATACATATATACAATATATATATATATATATATATATATATATAAATGTTGGCGCCATCGATAATTCAAAAGCTAAAATAGGTGTATTTTACACACACACACACACACACGCGCGCGCGCGCGCATGTGTGCGTCAAATACATCTATTTTAGCTTTTGAATTATTGACGGCGTCAACATTTTTTCCGACGTCTATCTATTGTATTAGTGAATTCAACGAAAATAGGCCTCTTGGAATTTCCTGCCACGGGATGTAGGTATTTTTAGGTAAAAGAATGTCAGGAGGACACGGAGTCGTCTGGAATTTTGAAAGGATAGACCATTGTGACTATCCTTTTACCTAGGCACGATCAGTCACATTCCTAGGATGTTCTTTACTTGACAGTATAACCCTCCCTATATTTCTCTCTCTCTCTCTCTCTCTCTCTATCTCTCTCTCTCTCTCTCTCTCTGTAGCTTCTTCCTTTCTATTTGTGGAGTACAAACGCATTTATTATTCAGTACACGAAGCGTGGTTTACTCACTGCTCGTTTGTAATGCTTCTATCAATGGCATACGTTATATTGGGACATTTTCATTTGCATTATACCGCGCTTGAAAATTAATTCACGTATCAATAAAATATACTGTGTATATCTATATGGAATGAATATACACAGGGTGTTCTATTTAACACTTGGATGGACACGTGGATCAGTTATAAACCGTAGTACACGTTCATTACAAAAATACACGACCTTGACAAAAATTAAAAGTCTACGACAATTTAAAGGAGAGACAAAGAACGTTTTTCATTTATGTAAAATGGCAATAAAGTCGCGGTATCCGAAGAAATGTCATCAACCATCTGATATATACAGTAAACAATTTTTTATTAAAAACGGTCCATAGAAATTGTGTTGCTTCAAAAAGTTACGTTAAAAAGTATACAAATATAATATTAAATTAACACATCCATCTTGTTAACATGTTGACAAGGTAAATGCTTAATTTAACATTATATTTGTATATCTTTTAACACTTTCCGAATGACCTGATATGTACATACTTACACACATCCTCCATGTTAAAGTAACACAAAATTTCAGTGGACTGTTTTTAACATAAAATTTTTTAATGCATGGAAATAAGAATAAAATATATACATGAAATTTATAGATATATATGAAATATATTGAGATATAAATTAAACATATACAGAGTGGGCTAAAAGTCTAGATACAGTCGAATATCTCGTAAACGATGCAATTTTGAGAATGTTTTATATAAAAGTTGTAGGGTTTCTAAACGTTGTTCTTAAAATTTGCTGTGTTTTAAAGGAATCTATTTATTGATCTCATCAGTTTGGCCTTGGGTGAAGAACGAATGAAGGTCAAATGAAGGTCAATTTTATTTGTTTTTAATAGATTCATATAGTTTTCTTAACACAAATCAATTCCTCTGTCCATTCTGCGTACAAAAGTACAAAAAAATATTACTAAGAAAACTATATGGTTCCATTAAAAAAAAAAAAAAAAAATGAAATTGACTTTCCACTTGACTTTGATGACTTCACCCAAGGTGAAACAGATAATACCGGTAAATTGATCTTTTTAAATCCTACAACTTTTATTTAAAACATTTTTTTCAAAATTGCTTTGTTTATGAGATATTCAACTGTACATAAACTTTGGACCCATCCTGTATGTACACACTTACGATGGCATCTTTTCAATATTTGTGTTGTCTCGTATTTCCCGTTTACGATTAATTAATTAATTAATTAATTAATTGCACTCACGTTGAATATTAATTTCCGTGCTCAGCAATTTCGTCTGCACACGCAGGCATTCACTGTGTTACTGCCATACCGTTTCTAGTCGAGATGCATTTATCTCTCATTCTCTCTCTCTCTCTCTCTCTCTTCTCGATTGCATAAGTTTCTAGTGACTACAGAGTGAGAGGTGACTGCAGAAGTATTAAGATGTTAACGAGAAATGTAAAAATATCCAGAAGCAAATGACACTTTATTACAAATTTCAACATCTTATTCAAACTCACTTATCATCAACGCTTTATCTCATCCTAGAAATCCTAGTATCTTAAAAAAGATCGCAATCTCTGTCTGGAACTGACTACGCTTCGGCGTAAAGGAGCGAAACGTTCAAAACAATTATCGTTCACAAGAAAACATTATTGGTCTGTAAATTCCAGTGGACTGAATCAGAAATAAATTTTCGCGATACAGTAAAATTTCCGTTCGCAGGTAACGAATAATCGTAACGAATAATTCTTAGAAAGGAAGAAGAGAGATTAAAGTAATGATGAAAAGCCGAAAAAGAAGAACTGGAAGCCACGTAGCTCTTACAAATGTTTCTAGTCGATTACTATTTACTTATTATTTATTTTGTCGGAAGATGTTATTATATGACCTCAAATGACCTGGAATATACGTACTCATCTGTTTCACCTTCTGCCAGAGTTGCTATAATTTGTTACTAAACTGTTACTTTTTTCCGGCACGAAATATCTTGAAATGTAACAATACTTTCATACTGTTAACAAAGAATATTATCTTTATATTTGTTCACTATGATTAACAATGAAGATCCAAAGGTTCAAATTGTGCTCACACACTCGTGATTGTAGATTTATACTTTCGGATAATACTGATAGAGTGATTTTCCATCGCCACGCCAAAATAAAGAAGATTACAACGAAGCGATTAATTACGTCAATCCTCACTATCTGCTACGTTGGTCAAAGGTGTTTGTCGGTACTTTAAGTTAGTGAAAAATAGATATATCTCGCGATAACTACAGCAGTGAATTGCCAATGCTATCTCGTAATATCAGTCAACATGAATATCGCAGTATTGCCATCTTAATAACACAATAATCAATCAATACCGAGACAAGTATCGAGAAAAGTGTTTTCTCGGGACTTCCCAGGTGGAGCAGAAAATAGCGGTGATGTCAAATGACGAGAAAAATGATTATAAAACTCTTTTTTCGACCATTCGTTCATCGTTTTGACGTCATTTTCACGTCATCGTTATTTTCTGCCTGGGTTGTTTCGTGCTTGACGAAACTCTCGCAGTAGCCCGGGGACGATTCTTTACGGTCCTCGGAGAGATAGGACAAAAATCACTCGCCACCGCGTCGAAATAACAAACAGTGGCGCCGGGGAGGCAACATAGACGATACCCCCTCTGAAGCCACGCATCTGCTTCCCTTCCTTTTCTCTCGGAAATCGTCAAAGCGTGACGTTCACGCACTAGAGAACGAGATTTCAAAGTACAACGGATATTTAGCTGCCGACAAAAGAGAGAGAGAGAGAAAGAGAGAGAGAGAGAGAAGAACGCGAGCGAAAGGAAGAGGGATCGAGACAAGGGGGAGGGGNGGGGGGGGGGGGGGGGGGGCAGATGTGGAATGTCTCGTGTACCAAGCTGTGCCTTTGTACGAGAGAGTGAGAAGGGAAGAGGGAAAAGAGAGACAGAGAGAAACGGCGCCGCGCGTGACGCAGCTGTGCGTGGCGATATCCGCCCTGTGACTATTTCGGGACAGTTGAATCGCGTCACGATGATAAAAATCGAATGTTATCTGCGATCTGCGAGAGCACGCGCACTCGAGAGGGCATTAAAAGATCCCGAAAGTCGAGATCCAGATGTTTACATGTGATAACAGATGTGGCCTATCGGCAAGTTACGTACGACTTATCGACGAACATGAGCCGTGCAATCTCCATTGTTGTTGATCAGGGACGTTGGGCGGGTTTCACTCAACGCTCGCAACGAGCATCGTTCTGCCTTCCGGCGTTTTCGATTCGCCGACTCGACTCGGGCAACGTTCCAATATCTGCAGTATCACCATCTACAGTTCGTGTCACGTGTACTATAATTTGCGATACTGTACCGAATATCGGAATGCTGGCCGAGTCAGATCGAGTCGATAGATCGGAGAGGTCAGTTGTTTCCCCTTTGGACAGAAACGGAATGACGCTCACGATCGTTGCGAGCGTTAAGGGGAACCTGTTCGTGTCAATCTGATATATAACTTAATATATAATTACACGTAGATGCGTGTGTGTATTCGAGGAAAATACAGAAGCACGCGGCTGCGTCGCACGCAAGATGATTCTCGCGACTCCCGATGGTTTCGAGGAATTCCCGAAGAATGTTGACTGAAAAATCCGTCGATACGCGTCGACACGATCTCGTCTCGCGGCCGTCGCTGAGCGCGCGTGACGTGTGCTCGCGCGGCTTTATGAATTATTTATGCCGTCCGTTCGGCGGAGGCGGACAAAGGAAACACGCACACGAAGGCGTCGAGATCGCTTGCTCGGTACGGAGAAGCGATTGCGCCAGACGTGTGTCGCCAGACTTTCGCGGGAAGTCGCAATAATCTACGAGAGAGCTACGCGAGAGATAAGCCATGCAATGGCGGAGTGACCGCAATCTTATCTATTTACATTTCTCCCCGTAATCTCCCCCACTGATCGGTCAGCGTTCAACTTACCCGCTGATAACGCCGGGCTCGTCGCCTTACTTATGCCGCGTCTGTCTTGCCAACTTCTCTCTTTCTCTCTCTCGTGCGCTCGGGTTATATCGGGTGAAGTTGACGTCACGTCTTCGTCGGAGGCTTCGCTCCCCTCTTGGATGTCGATACGGTCGATACGGCACGAACGGGGGTATCGATATCGCTTGTAACGCAACGATTTCCGTGAGAAACTGTGACCGGACGTCCAGAAGCAATTTCGCCTCTCTTGGAAATACTATCGTTACGTTAATGTGACTGGTCACAGCTACGAGCGGAGCGATTCGGCTTCTCCGAACGTTCGTTGTTCGTGGTCTTCACTCGGCTTGCGCGACCCGCTCCGCTTCGCTGTAGCAACGCTCCGCAACGAGTCGACGGGCTGACTGGCGGAGCCGGTCGGTGGGAAAACATGCCCCGCTGCCAGCTTAGGGAAAAGCGCCGTTTTCCTGCCGTCGAATTTCGCAGAGGCGAAGGGAAGGGGGATCAGCGCCAATCCGAGCGACACGCGACGACCTGGAACAGAGTCGAATGGGTCGTCTTCTCATTTAAATTTCGTACAACCAGAGCTCTGTGGATTATATGAGCCACAACAGTCGCGCACTGTGCTCTCTTTCTCTCTTTCTCCCTCTCTCTCTCTCTCTCTCTCTCTTTACCACACAAGGAGCGAAAGAAAGAAAACAGGACGGCGGCACAGACGTCTTTAGGAGGTCTGTATGGGAGAATGTACTTTTATGAAGACATTCTTGTATAAAACTACACCATATTTTATCAGACTTTGCATAGAAAACTGTAATATAAACAGAAATTAGGGAGAAAGAATAACATTTTACATGTAAAATATTGCACCTTGATTATATGTAGATCCAGCATTTATTTGCAATGTTTTTGTAAAATCGTTTGTATCACAAATAAATACTTTATGATTACAAATAATACATGTGTCACATCATTATAATTTTATATGAAATGTTTGACGTTATACTCGGGAAATATGATCTATTCTTTTTGTTGCGAGTAGCCGTCATACAATTGCAGCTGTGGTTAAACATTTTCTTATCTGAGTCTTTGAGTCAGTGTGTAATCAAGTTCTAAGGAAAGCGGCTCGACAAAGTTCTATCACCGAATGATAATTACATTTTATTTTTCAAGACTGAATCAAGTATATAGAGAAACTATAGAAAATAACAAGATATATTATTGTGTTGCAACAAATAGATTTTTATTTTGCAGTATTGTCTGTCCCGTCTTCGCGTAATATCACAATTCGAACATAAGAAACATTCTTTTAGGATATACAATTTCGTTTTTTTATTCTTATCTAGTTGAATTTGCCCGATTTACGATACACAAACACAATGCGTGCGCATACACTTCGACGATATCATATTTATATCAATCCTGTATCTGTATATTCCTTAAAACCCAACCATTATCTTTTTTATTTTTACGACAATTTCAATTAATATACGTTCCTAGACTTAAATGCTAAGTACTAGTATTTACTGGACATACATACACTGGTATATTAGTATAATGCCGTTTGACAACCTCTCGATCACCTCATAACATTATGTATTCACCACTAACGAACACAACACGGAGAACAAGAACGCGGTGGAAAATGATCTTATATATATTTCTACTCATAAATTTTATCATGACATGCGGTGGGGGTATCAGTAATTAAAGATCCTCTTTTGTAATGTTTCTGATAAACTCGTCTCGTGTACCTAAAGTGCGCAATTTCCGCTAAAAGGTAAAATAATTGGTAAATAATTGGTATGCCTATTTGTAACTCGTTGCATCCATGTATAAATTATAACTATTAAAGAATAATATAATTTATATTTTTATTTGTCCACTCTTCTATTGTGTGATGTATCCGATATTGTTCCGTAAAATTTCTTAACGTTATAAATACTGTAAACATATTTGTAAGCTTAATAACTAATCCATAATATAACCCGCACATATGTAACATTTGTTTGTATATTATATTTCTTATAACACGCCGAGAATGAGTAATTATATCAAAAGAAAGAGTTAGTATCATCAAATGTCTCACTTCAATTATTAAATCCGAATAAATATAAGAATATCTTACAATTTCTTAAATCTCATATTAACTTGAAGCAAATTTAATTTCTTATAAAAACTTACATTTTTGTGAGTAGTCACTACTTACATCTTATTTACTTTAAATGTACAATATATAAATTAATATCAATTAAATCTATTGCATTTATTATATAAATAAATTCATGAAGATGTACAAAATAGGGCATTTTTTTGTAAAAGCTATATTATTGCAAAATAATTTTTATAACAAAAATGACAAATACACATAAATAATAAAAACAATAACTTAATTAAAATTGATACAAAATAAATAAAATACAACACAATATCAGGTATATACAATGTTATCACTTGAATAGAAACATTTTTTAGCGAAGTTCCTTGTGATTAGACTGCGCAAGACTGTATTAAAATCTTTCGCAGGCGATACTAAGATGTGCCAGAGCGTGTCAATCATCTTAATATAAACAATAAACCGAATTGCTATTTTAGTTCAATATTTGTCTAAGCCGTAAAAATTCATCACGAATTGCCTACTCAATTAAGAAGCGGTCGATTAGAAAGCTTACTGCGAAATCACATTAATTTCCATATTCCTACTTATAACTACAGAAACAAAATAGATTTTGTATGTATATATATCAAGGTGTATAACCATATCTCCAACTTATAATGTTTTTAATACCTGAGAAATATATGGACGTGATATATATCATGCCATAAAAATGTTATCTCGTTAGACAATAAACTATTTGAACCAGTTAATGATAAATTTATACATCAATATGTCATATGCGTCTACGTGATATCTTATAACGAAATTTCTTAGCAATTTAGTACAAAAATATAATTTATTATAATAATACCTGTACATAAATATAAGATACATTTCAGAAACGATGAACATTTCAAGCTTAATTCTATTCAAGAAAGAATCGTAATTTGCACGATTTAAGCAGGCCTCATGTAATATTGTCAGTTACTGCGACTACAAATTAAATATATAAATACATATGAAAATTGTGTAATTATATATTATATAATTATTAAAATTCAAATTGAAGAACAGATATATTTCAAAGACTATATCTCCGTTCACTGTTTACGATATGTATCTTTAANGTTATTAACAAAATAAAGTCCAATTCTTTATTAACACGTTGAATGCAGCAATGGTCACTTGTCATTATCATATTAAAGCATCTCGTTAATATATACAATAAAATGTAACTATATCTAATAAAATTGTACGACGTAAGACAGAGAATGAACCTTTGAAACCAAAAAGAAAAGAAAAAAAAACATATACGTTTAAAACTGCATTTATCTGCTATATATCATTAAATTTTTAATTAAGTTTCTGAGCAATTAATAAAAATCAATGCGGCAGTTAACGTGTTAAAATAAATATATTTTAGAAAGAACAAACCCAAATTACTTTCCTATATTTAACGGAATCAACCAATGTGTGTTCAATGAAGAATCTTTGGACTATATACCGGTAACTTTGGAATATATATCGATATAACTAACAGTTACTAATATAACCTATGTTATTGTCGCAAGTAAAAATTTATATGAAGATATTTCCAAAACATTATAAAGTATATACACGATAACACGTTAAAATCTAATAAATGCGTTGAAATTTGACTTAGGACAAGAAGGTACGAACACTGGCGCGTATCATTATTCTACACATCGGACAGAATGTAAGAGACGACGCGCAGAAGATGCATGTCGCTAAATGTCCACAGGGTAAAAATACTATAGATACATCATTGTCCATGCAAATTTTGCATAAACGAGCCTCTTTCAATTTCCTGTTCTCCTCTTGTAATGCTGAAAGAACAATGAAGTATAAAACATGGAAACATTTACACATGAGATACGCTTGTGTATATCTTTTTTTCGAAAGTACAAATTACCATATGCATATAATACAGAACATACAGACCCTGCCCATATTATTAGACGCACTTTGATTCTTTAGAATAGAATGCAGGCTAGGAAGAGAAGGAAAGCTATTAATTTTATGTTTACTCGATTGGAATTAATTTTCAATGTCAAATAGTGCTTTTACCTCTGCGATCTTCTGAAATGTCAAATCACTTGTTTTATCCATAATTTTTGTAAAAAATATTAATATTTCTCACACAAAAATTTATTTCTTCAGTTAGCAAAGAATTTGAAGTTTCGAGTCACAAATGAACAAAAATAAAACTAAAGCTCAATTGACACACACTCAAAGCTCACGTCTGTTCCCGTTATCACAGACAATGCAACTAGCACGGATTCATACTTGTTCAAGGTCGTTGTAACAGCCGAGTGCAATGACGTCATAAAAAAATAAATACCATTTTATAGAATAATTCCTTTACATAATTCGATCAATGGACGAGCCATATTATAAAGCTGGTCCTCGGAAGTTAATGAAGAAATGTAAAAAAATTAAGATGCGTCTAATAATATGGCCAAGGATTGTACACGATAGCATAGCGTGTACTTTGAAACAAAAAAATGCATTGTGGACAGTGTTATCATTTCCAATTCCAATTCAGATAAAATTCGAAAGCGGTTTTAAAGTCGCGTTATCGGAACGATAAGGATAAAAAAATACGATGAAAGCGATATAAAATAGATTCACAGAATGGATATAATACTGAATCATGTTATTTCTTATGCCTGTATCACTTACTTATGTTATCGGATTTATCCGCCTTCTTCCCCTCGAGTTCGTCCTGTTTATCGACTACATCGGCTTTCCGCTCTTTATCTTTGGAGGCACCACTTTTGGCTGCGCCAGTTTCTCGCTCTTCACCTTCGTTATCTTCGTCTTTATCATCCAAATCATTCATCTCGGAACATACATCGGGTTTTTCGGTGTCATTGGACGTGCTTGTAGCCTCATGAGCTATTTGCGCAACAACTCGATCCACTGACGTAACCGATTCCGAAAATGATGAGTCAGAAGCGCCACTGTTGGGGGAAAAATGATCTTCTAAATGATGTTGTCTCGATGACACAAGTATGTCTAATCGCACGTAACATACTATACAGGGTGTCTCAAACTAATCTTGATTCCCGTGGTGTACAAGTAGAACGGGTGAAACTGAAATGTTCCATTTTGCAAAATTTCGAGTTATCATCAGTAATTGGAAATAAATAAAAGCTTTTTTAATTAATAACTCAACAATTTGCGTGTTATTTGCAAAATGGTGAGAGACTTCTTTGTTTTGAATAGTCTAATCTACAAGTATATGACATTTTATATTGTACCTAACAACAAGTTCAAGGTTCAAGGGTCAAAGTTCAATATATATATATATATATATATATAAAATATATAAGATGTATGTCTGTTTTTAGGTACAACAATTGTCATATATTTGTAGATTAAGCCACTTTGAACGAAAAAGTTCTTTACCATTTTGCAAATAACACGCAAATTTTTGAATTATTAATTAAAGAAGCCTATACATGGCTATTTTCAATCATTGATAACTCGAAATTTTGCGTGTTAATTGCAAAATAGTATAGGACTTTTCTGTTCAATTTCACCTGTTCAATCACAATCCCCAATCTATAGTCTGATACACTACGAGAACTAAGATTAATTTGGGACACCCTGTATATCATAATTTGTGTTTGGAATACCTATTATAATCTTCCATAGTTTGATCATTCAGAACATCCTGTATAAGTTCTTCAGCACTTGTGTAAGTTACACCATATTCCTCCATTCTTTTCTTTAGAGTCCTCTTTACTCTATCTACAGATAATCCAATTTCAAGTGCACTCTATAAAAAGGTATATAAATTAATGTTATCAAGGCTCTATAAATAACAAAGCAGTGGTTCATACGGCTTGGAAAGTTCTTATTTTTCCACATTATCGCTTAAGAATGTTTGAAAGATAACGGATTTTGACGGATCGAATTATGTATCATCAGTTTACTTTATCGCGTGCATATTGCGATAAAATTTTAATTACAGTCTGCTCGAGCGTTTTTAATTTTTATTATGGTTTGCGTTATATTCACTGAAAAAGGCCCAAAATGTGGATCAAAACGGAATCTTCTGTAAATTTATATAATATAAACATAAAAACTTATCACGCGCTAACAGCAGTTGACCCTCATTCATAGAAATTCATTTATATGATAAACAAATCGATGTAAGAAACAAGTAAAGCCGAGTATTGCAAATCATTTGCACGAGTACCACTAGAAATGGTGTAATCAAGTTTTTTTCCCGTGTTTTATATATATGAGTGAACTTTAAGATACCAAGGGATAAATTTATCGTTCCTTCTAATAGTTCCTAAAAACAAACTTACGATTTTACAACTTTTTACATAGAAATAACGGTTCATTCCGTATATAAATTAATTAAATCGTTCTACTTACCAGTACTGGAGCAGTATCTAATAACTTTGCAATTACTGAATCTGTTATCACACGTAAAGATTGCGCAGATTGCGGAACTGTAGGGAGAGATGTAGCTGCTAAAGTTTCTAAAACATCTTCACCTTCCTCGTCTGGTGTTTCGCCTAATATCTATGTATAAATAAAGATAAATAAATGCAAGAGTAGAAAAATATGTTACATACTAGGATTCTCTTAAAAATATGTTACATACTAGGACTCTCGTCCGTTTATCGAATATACGTTTAAGCGTTTAAAAATGCCCGATGGAAGCCGTTTCGGCCTAACCAAACGTTGAATCTTTTAAACGGATTTTACGATATATATACACGTATATTTAACAATAATACAAATAACTATTTACACGATTACGACTTTGTATCACTCATACGAAGAAAAGCATATATGCGGTATTATATTATTGCTGATTGTTTTTCTTGCCTCGCACGATTCGAAAAAAGGCAACAAGACTTCCCTTCGTATAAAAAGATAAACGAATAAACGGATAAACGGATTCAAAGTTAGCAAACGAATAAGCTCGTGTAATCGCAATAATCATGATTATTTTATTACACGTAGCTGTAAATATACACGTTAAATATATGTTTAAACATCTTCTCGTTTAAATGTGCAATAATAGACTCTATTGTACACTAGGTGTACAACTGTCTATATTTTATTGCTCATTTATTGATAAAATGATAAGATAATGACAAAGAAATAGAAAGATACCTTAGGATCCAAAGGTGGTCTATTATCTATACAGTGTTTGACAAATTCTGGCCCACGCACTAGATTGACAAAAGTACATGTTGGAAACCATCGTGCATGTTCGAACCATACGTCATCTATTGGCTCCCAGTTTCGTAGTCCACCATCACAATGAAAACATCTGACTTGATCTTGAGTTCCTGACAAGTGCATTAGTAAAAGTTAGTTACTCGAGAAAATATCAAATATTGCTCTGGCATATGAATAGTTAAAATTAAACGAGTAAATTCTAACCGGTGTAGTAAAATCCAGAAGCGGACAACATTTCCGGTGTTTGTTTATGATCTGTAGGCCATCCTACAAAAGTTCGTAATCTGTCTTCGTATGTTGTATTCTTTGGATTGCTAGGTGCTGTATGTACTTGTATTCCTAAATCTGTCATGCCTGTTGTTGCGCCAGACACTAAAGTAACATTGGCTAATTCTAATGCCTCTGTTGAAAGAATTAAAAAAATGGCGAATAAGTACATCAAACATATAAATATACTATTAGTAAAAACATAGTAATAAAACGAAATTAAATGAAACTAAAGTTCAAAACTAAAAGTAAAGTATACATATAAATATATTAATATAAAAGTATTAATCTAGTAATGTATAATATAATAATAATGTGATAATGTTAAAATAATAATGTATAATATAATAATAATCTGATAATATAATATGGTAATGTACCATCTTCTGTTTCATATCTCATATAGAAATCACAATTTGGAAAATGTAATCTGTGTTCACTATCTGGATCATCGCCAGCTTCCCATTTCGTCAAAATGCCTCCGCAATATACACACTCTACCTGTTATTTGTATAAAATGATACATGAAAATGAAGTAATAATTTTGTGGACAAAGATACACCCTATCTTCTAATTAATATGTTTACAAGCCTCGGAGTGCACAACAGAATATATTTGTAGCTGAAAGGAAGCACTCAATGTACGCCCGATAGATTTAGAATAATATTGACAGCATGTGTTACAACTTTTTCCTCACCAGGTCGCTATACTGAAGGTAGTAAAAACCTGATTTAGCCAATTGCTCCGGGGAAACGACGGAAGGTATGGGCCAATGGACGAACGATCGTAATCTTTGCGAAGTGGTACCATAATCTCTCAAAGAATTTGTACTCTGCACAACGATATCCCGTTGTACTTCACCTGGTTTACCCTTGACAACGTTGGAATGCCGTGTGACTGGCGACGATGATGTTACTGACGGTACCGTCACGTCGCTGGCTGACGCCGGTACCAACGGTATATTACAGGTATCGACCGGGTTAACGACGAAAGGACAAGCGGGCTGTGCCAGTCGATGACGCGCCATAGCCTGGTCGCCGTAGTTCCAATCGGTTATTGTCGTACCGCACAAGAAACATTGCACCTCTAAACCCTGTCCGGTATAATAAAAGCCCGCTTTTGCGATTCGCGCCGCATCGACCGCGGCGTTTGCTGGCCATTCCTCGAACGTCTTCAGCCTGTTCTCCTCGATGTTCATTTTATGCGAGTTCAGATACTTCGCACTGATATCGGATGTCCACGGAATGAACTCGATAAACTCTTGATTGCACACAAAGCACGACACGCCAAGACACGGCTACGTTAATTCATTCTGGTTAATTTATTCTGGTAACAATTAGGTTAGACCTGTCGTGATAGGATGGCTACGCGTATCGTAATATCGCGTATCACCTCGATACCGGGAATTCCTGTTTTTCTTCGATCGATTACGCTTTGATAATTATCAGGTGATTTTATACGCAAGGATATGCGCAGCGTACCAAGGTGTATGCGGTAATGCAACTACCTATCAGAAAAAACACACTCGGCACACCTTCAGTATGGATCACTAGCGATGACTCTGGACAGCTGTCAACATCTACAGCGCCGCCAGCATCAAACATGGCAAATGATGGAACTCGTTGAGCGGTAATAGCACTAAAGTCCGTATCAAAATATGAATTGGAAATCGACCAATGAAGTTACAGCAGGTCTGAATTGAGATCATAAAGCCCGTATCAGATTACAGATTAGAGATTGAGATTGAATTGAAAATTGACCAATCAGTGTAAAGTTCACTAAATTTCATTAAATTAAAATTTAGTTAACTTTGCGCTGATTAGCCAAATCCCATTCAATCACAATCCCCAATCGATAGTCTGATACGGGCTTTAAACACGGTTTTTATTAAACCGGATTAACGTTGGCATGCAAACGTAGTTATTGCCTACATTTGAAATCTATAGATAACACAAAACAGTAGATCTGCTGGCACCGGAAAGCACTTTAGCAGTTATCATATCTGAGAGACGTTATCGCAAAAACTCTACTAAAGAATGCATATGATTTGAATGTATAAAATAAAGAATGAATATATATAAAATAATGTATTTTCTTGAAAAATAACGTGATAATTATTCAGCTTAGTATACGATGCATATATTAAAATATATCTGTATCTTGAGCCATACTTAACCTATCCTGCCCGCGAATTACCTAATATAAAGTTGGTTATAAAAATTATTTGAATAGAACAAAGTTTGTTATAAAAATTATTTGACCCATCCAATTCGATTGGCGATTTTATTTATTGTAATAGCGAAAATATTACAACACAGTCGGAAGAATCAATATTTGAATATTCTTTCTAATATTCTTTCCGGTGCAAGAATTCCGAATACAAATTGATTATTATTCTTGAAAAACAGGAAATAGATGTATAATAGAGGTGTGGTCTTTTCGAGGAAAAACTAATTTAAATCCTGCTGAAATGAAAACAAGAGTTTCTAGATGATTAACATATTTATAAGTGTCGCGTGTGCGGTGAAATTGAAGGTCGATCCATGTACGTCACATGCTATCTCGCGCTAGTGCATCGTACACGGTGGAGCGACAGTAGTACGTTTTTTTTCTCACAGTCATCTCACAATGACGACTATAACGAGATTAGCAAAAGTAAGTTATTATTTATTAATTATTATAATTGCACCTTACTAACGCGTATATATGATTATTTTAAATCATATATTTATATAGAATAAATTATACAGCTGAGAATTTCTGAACTGTTTTATAGTACGATAAAGGTTAGGGTTTCACGCTGCAAACGCTTTGAAACACCATATGGACCAACCATGTACTTTCTTTTGTAAGTTCTTCAAAGTGTTTGGAACGTGAAATAAATCTTAATCAAAATCTATGCCATTATGAATTACAGCTAGGTAATATCAAGACATCCTAAGATATCATAAAGATGTTCTTTAGACATATGTATTGCGTGAGAAAACATATACTTGTCTCGCTTCAACTTATTGCACTAGTTCAGTGGTGCAGCGAAAACGAACAGACCTTATATATATTTTGCTTTTTTAAAATATTTGACTAAAAGTGTGTTATGCAGCTGTATATTTTAGCTTGATGTTTTATATTGTATATTTTTATAACAGACTTGTTGGTATTACAAATGTTATAGTAAAACTATCCGGGTAATTTAATCAAAATGTAATTTTTTCCAGATGAATTTTATTAGCACACGTATGTACAGTTCCAAAGTAAAATTAAACGATGTTGTTGTAATCAGCGCTGTACGTACTCCGATGGGCTCATTCCTTGGCTCATTGTCAAAAATTTCAGCAACAAAACTTGGCGCCGTAGCAGTGCAAGTAAGAATTTTCATATATTAATCGACATGATAATGTCACAATTTGTTAAGTATCACATCGCTTTTTTAGGCAGCTATTGAAAGAGCCAATGTTGCTAAAGAACAAGTCAAAGAAGTATATATGGGCAATGTTTGTCAAGGTTTCCTAGGTCAAGCACCGGCAAGACAGGCTACGTTATTCGCAGGTCTGCGAAATATATATTTTCTTTGATGGTTGACGTTTCCATTTAATATAAATTGTCAAATATATGAAACTGTAATTTATTAGAGTTTCTAAAGTCACTTTATGTACTGTATATTAGGTCTTCCAAAATCAACAATATGTACTACAGTAAATAAAGTCTGTGCAAGTGGCATGAAAAGTGTTATGCTGGCTGCTCAGTCTCTGCAATGTGGTCATCAAGAAATCGTTTTAGCTGGTGGTATGGAATCCATGTCCAATGTACCATATTACTTATCCCGTGGCGAAACATCATATGGTGGATTGAAACTCGAGGTTAAATCATGCATCTGTTATTTATCTTGCATTAGTTTAATTGATCATACACAAGGTGGGGCAATAATTTTGTCCACCTCAAATATCTAGTCTTATTGCTTTAATTTATGTATATATAAAGATATATTTGTGATTGGTGAAATATATAAGCAACTTCTATCATAATATTATCATCTTACAGGATGGTATTGTATTCGACGGATTAACCGATGTCTACAATAAATGCCACATGGGTAATTGTGCTGAGAGCACGGCTAAAAAGTTAAATATCTCTCGCCAACAACAGGACGAATACGCTATTAGTAGTTACAAACGTAGTGCGGCAGCTTACGAAACTAACGCGTTTAAAGATGAATTGATACCCGTAAGCGTGCCTCAGAAGAAGGGTAAACCAGATGTGATATTCAGCGAAGACGAGGAATATAAAAAGGTCAACTTTGAGAAATTTTCCAAATTGAACACTGTTTTCCAGGTACGAGAGAATATTTTACCTTTTAAAACAGCAACACAAGTAGCTTATCGATATCTTGCTAAAGTTTCGTATTTCCCTTATATATGCACGTACAGAAAGATAATGGCACAGTTACTGCTGGAAATGCATCCACTTTAAACGACGGTGCTGCTGCGTTAGTTTTGACGACCAGCGAAGTTGCCCAGAGACTGAATCTTAAACCCTTGGCCAGAATTGTCGCTTTCCAAGACGCGGCAACAGATCCTATAGATTTCCCAATTGCACCAGCTCTTGCAGTGCCATCGGTGAGTTGTGTATCGGTAAAGTGTTATTTAAATTAGGGATGGAGCATGATAATAACTTAATAACTCAATTTGTGTATCAATCTTAGCTACTTGAGAACGCCGGAGTTAATAAAAACGATATCGCTCTTTGGGAAATCAACGAAGCATTCAGTGTGGTAGTTGTAGCAAATCAGAAATTACTCGATATCGATCCTGCCAAGATAAACGTTCACGGTGGAGCTGTTTCACTCGGACATCCTATAGGGTAGGTTGATTTGAATACAATATATTATTTTGGACATCATAATATATTGCAGTACTGTTTTTTTTTTCTGTGTACATATGGGTATATTATAAACTGTTGATTATGTTAATAATAAATATTAATATCTTATAAAGATTAATATCTTGTAGCATGTCAGGCGCACGTATTGTAACACACTTGGTCCATACTCTCAAAGCTGGTGAGAAGGGTGTTGCATCGATTTGTAACGGTGGTGGCGGTGCGTCATCGATCCTAATTGAGAAATTGTAAGTTCGTAAATAGTGTAATCACACAGCTACGCCGTTTTATAAACTGAAACTTAGCGTCCAATGGTTCGCTCAAGTTAGAATATTTATCGGGATATTTGAGCGCCGAAGTAATATTGACGGAGTGTATGGAAAAATACGAGTTATTTCTATGTTATGAAATGTTGTTATATTTTTTAAGCAGATATGTACATGTATACAAACATTTTATATATTTGATCTTATTCTATGTATAAATTGTACGATTTTTCTATATTTTTTAACATACATATATGTACATATAGGGTGTCTTAGAACCATGGAGACAAACTTCATGACAGTGTAGAATGAATTAAGGTGAATATAAAAGTTCTTTTATTATTTTGCAAATAAATAAACACAAATTTTTAAGTTATTAATTAAAGGAACCTCCATACATGGCTATTTTCAATAATTAATAACTTGAAATTTTGCGTATTTGCAAAATGGTAGGTGACTTTTTGGTTCATCTCAGGCCGTTCTACGTTCTCATGAAATTTGTCCCCGTGGAATTGAGACACCCTATATATATACATTAGGGTGTATATATATATTTACATATAGAGACTTGATTATATTATAGAAATAAATATTTGTACATTGGCAGTTCGATCGATTTTATTGACCTTTTAACTTCGATATAAATATGACGGAAAAATTTCTCAGTAGGAAAGGATTATTATATAATTTCTAGGTATCATCCGGTATCTTGCTTGCCAAAATTAACATTATATACAAAGAAACCGTGTCCACTCTGCGACATTCTAAAGAATGAATTACATTTGCGTTTCGGCGGCCGTTATAACTTAGAAGAAGTCAACATTACCGCGCAAGGAAACGAGCGGTATTATGATTTGTACAGGTACGATATACCAGTCCTTTTTCTAGAAGGTCAATATTTATGCAAACACCGATTAGACGCCGATTTGTTAGAAAAGAGACTCGATAAATTGGCGTTAGAAAAAGATGCAAGAAGTTAAAAGAAAGAGAGAGAGAGAGAGAGAGAAGTTTGCACTACTATCGATTTATCAATTAAATATTATATATCATAGAGAACGTACTTCGCAAGTTGCACGCTTTCGAATATATGATATTTTCATTGTATTTTTAAGGCTCTTGTAACCCGATTCTGTAAGTTTTAACGACATGTCATTATCGTTACGTGTCTTTGTGCAGCTTTTCTGCTATACTGTTATACCTGCGCAACGATGACGTAACGATAACGACGTTAATTATCATTAACAGTTACAGAATACAGGCCCTTACTATAGTTGTCTTTCTTTAATGATATCAGCAGCGAGAAACGATATGCCAAACTATATTACAGTATATATAGAAACAAAAGAATATATGACATACAATGACACTCGTGATCGATCTGGCATATTCATAAAAATACCCGGACGCTTTCCTGTAATCCCAATAATCAATAAATAGCCGAAAATTAGTGTCCATGTAATTTGAGTTTTTAACTTATCTTTTCTCATGATTTTTGTTATAACGTCATCGAACAAGGACAATTGCAATGAAGGACCAAGGGCCTTAAGATTTATTTATGTGTATATGTATAAGTTTGCTATATATAAAGAAAAACGTTCTGTAACGGTATTTTGTATTATATGATGATAAATGCTTTTACTCGACTAAAGGTAAGACAGTTCATTCCCTGACTAAGGTTCGGAAACTTCACCCGGGTGCACTTATGGAATCGTTTGGAAACGTTCGGGTGATCAAAGTGACGACGGTAATGTCGTTCGGAAACTCAGTTGCGTACCCCGGGAGAAAAATTTTCCACCTTGAAATTTCAGGGTGGGTTCGGGTAACTCGTTGCATTTGACGGGGAATTTTATAAAGCGTTTTCGATTTATCGACTCGGTCCGACTCGGATCTTTTTAAATACGTTTCGAAATGCGTTGACAATATAAATTTATAATTCATGTTACATAAGTTATATATACCTAGTCTATTAACACATTTTAGAATGCATTTATAGCGACATCAAATCGAATCAGCTAGAAAACGGCTATTAATTTGCAACAATGGAATCGGTAAAATTAATTCACGGAAAACATCAATTATATATCGAGGAAAATAATCAACCGATTTACTATTGTGAGGATCTTTACTTGACATGATAAGTGAGTGATAAATTGTGATTTACGCAGTTATATCGTTCGAAAACTATTTGCAACCTAAGTCTACCCTGCCTCCACCACCATTTATTCTGCTCAACCCTCAGGGATGCGTTCTAAAATTCAATCTTGATTACTACGATTATCTTAGGTACCCGTCCCGAATTATCAATATAGCTGGTTGGTTAACCAATGGTAACACCTCCTATCTCAGGTAATTTATATCCTTTCCACTTCTGGTGGTCGTTCCAAAACACATAGTTATCCATGAGGGTAACTTTTTGACCTCACAAAATTGAAAGGTTGTGATAATTATGCCATAAAAAGCGCAATAAAAATATGTACGAATTGGATTTATATAATGTATTATTATACATTTATACTGGACTTAATTGCTTACACTTATATGTGACATCATGGCGAATAATATTTGTCCTTTGAAGGGACGACATCATAATGCTTAATACTTAATGACAATCAAATATTACAAGAGGTGAGAATAGGGGAATTTTAGTAACGGATCAAATTAGTAAGTATTTCATTGATACAGATTACAAATTAAGAAGGAGAAATTATCTCTAAATTTTTAAATTTCTTTTATTTATGTATTTATTTTTAAGGTGGAATATTGTCTGAAGTACCATTATCAAATTTTAATCCCGGATCTGGAACAATAAGAATAGTAAACAATTTACACACACGTAAACAAATTAACATTAAATAAGTAGGTGAAATATTGCAGTGAAATTTATTGACTATTGACTGCCTAATTTATTCTCTAATGATCAAAAACTGTGGAATTCATTCTAAAATATTCCTTGAATTATTTTCCGGCAAGCTTTAGTATTATATTTTTCGCATAATCTTCGATACGAACTGCTTTTCCCACTTTGCTACGAATTTTCGTAATTCTTTCTAAATTCATGAGTTACTGCAAATTCTTCTTCATTCCCACTATCGCTATCACTTTCCACGTTCGTAACGACACCTTAATGAATGTCTACTTGCAGCAAATGCTCTGAGTACAATTATTTATATCTTTCCTACCGCCATAATTGGCCACTACCGAATTCATTCCAAAAAACTCCTATCTCAGGTAATTTATATCCCTTCCACTCCTAGAACCTCCGAGGTTGGCCAAGGTTGAATTTCGGAACGCACCCCAGAATGAAGTTTCCGAATACTCGATAGGATATTTCACTTTACAAAATTTGAAATCCCCGTTTGAATTCGAATGCGCGATCGAACAGTTGCACCTGAACCGTAAAGTCCAATAACGCCTACAATCGGACGGCAATTCGACTAGTCCCAATGTTACTGTGTCCGCCTTTGTACCCTCTTCTTCCGCACTTGCCTCGTCATTCTCTTCTCGTCTCTTTTCCGAGGAAAGAAGCGAGCGAGAGAGAAAGCCAGAAAGCAGAACAACAGAGATACGACGTATCTCTACGATTCTAACTTAGCGTCACAGCGATGCGTAAGATGAAGATTTCAGGAACTCGATTTGCCGCGAATAACAGTCATCGGACTCTTCAAACTTGCACCGACAAGATCCACCTTTCTTTGTTTCTCTTTCTCCCTCTTTTCTCTCTCTCTCTCTCTCTCTTTCTGCTCTGGTCTGGAAAAATTTTCCACCAACTCCGGGCTCAAATATGTACCGCGTAGTCTTCTTAGGTAGAAGAATATCAAGCTCGGAAAGAAAGATACAAGCACTTACTCGTTCTCTGAATCTCTCGCTATTTGCAGTAAGTGTCACGCGGGTCAACGCGGGTTTGTCGGAGTAATCTTGCGATCTGCGCCTCGGCACGCGTTCGCTTTACCTCTTTTTCTTCGTCTCTCATTCCTCTCTCTTCGTCCTCTTCGCCAGTCGTGTCTCTCTCTCTCTCTCTCTCTCTCCTGCTCTCGACGATCGCCCTTTCTCTATAGGGAACCGGCTTCGTTTCGCTCTTTTTCTCCCCCATCGCCTCGCGCACGCGTACATGTATATGCGCGCGCTCGCGTGCGTGTGAGTGGGTGGATGGGTGAGTGCGTGGATCGCGGCGGTGAATTGGTGAACGTACGGAGAACTCTCGTAGTCTGCGCTCGTCGGCGCTCGTTCCTCTTCAGTGCGTGCCTTACGCGGCTACCGTCGACTACCGAGGCTCTCGTTATAGAACGGTTACGTGGCATTACTCTTTCGGTGCGTCGATTCGGAAGGAAGAAATAATTGTCGGGCCAGAAGAGACGAGCTAGAAAGAATCGGGACGGGCGGTGAGTCCTAGAAGAAAAAGAGAGAGATAGAGAGAGAGAGAGAGAGAGCAAAGTGTGTAAAGAAAACTTGACGGACGAGAAGCGAAGGGGAGCGAAAGAGAAAGAGAGATGAGAGCGGGGAGGGAGAGGGTTGAACGGAACACGTGAGTGGGAAGGAGAGAACGGGCGAGATAGAGAGAGAGAAAGAAAGAAAGACGCTAGCGATCACGTCTTTCAAAACGGAATCTTCGGCGAAGGGGACGTGCATCTCTCGCGAGTGCGTCCACGCGAGTACGTCGAACTCTCGCCTCTCCGCGCGTAGATACGTTTCGATTACCTACGAGAAAGAAAGCGCCGTGTTGTAGGTGGCTTCTCCTCGGAGAAGAATCTTTCATGCGAGACACATCGCGAAGTTGGCCGCGCGACAATCCAGTGTCGTGTGAAACTCTCGTCGCGCCTTGTCGATCCGCGCTCGATCGATCCGCGCGCGCTTCGATTCTCGACGCGACTCGAAACAGGATTTATCATGTCCGCTGAACGATCCAAAACGCTTTGTCGCGAGCCAAATTGAGCTGTGCCGCCTACGATGAGTCACGCCGCCCGTTAATCCAGGTGACTGCTGGAGATCGAGGTAAACGCGAGGGCGCGGAAGAAGGTGCGAAGCCGCGAGATCAATGAGCGTATGCGCACACGTACGTGCGATCGAGTTTTCGCGCGGCATTCGCGGGTGTCGTCGTCGGTGTTCGCACACCTGGCGGCAGGTATGCCATTGAGGAATCCGGAGCGGACTGCGCGACGAAAGATCGCGTCCACCGGTGCATTGCGACGACGTTGAATCCGCAAAATCGTCCCGCAGTTAACGACGATTGACGAGCGCGTGATGCGATCGACGAGATAAGTCGCAGGTAGAGCGCGTCGTCGAAGCGAGCGATCCGGGTGGCAATATTTTTAGGCGGTCGTCGAACGGTACGCGCCGGCCGGCGCGGACGCTCCGGGGCGACCTGTGACGGAGGAAAGAAAGAGAGAAGGAAGAAGGAATATCCCGAGGAGGAATCTTCGCTACGCGAGAGAGATACGAGGAGTCACGGAGAGGAGGGTTGGAGGGGAGGAAGAGGGGCCACGTCGGCGAACAGGATTTCGAAAGCGGTCTCGGGAGGAGGCGAAGGCAGAGTCCAACAAAAGGAAAAAAAGAGGAGTGGAGAGAAGAAGGTAAGGGAACATATAAAGTGCTATGGATATGACAGCGAAAGAGAGAGAGAGGGAGAGAGAACACGTATGTATATATATATATATATATATATATATATGTTGCGTATCGTGGCACCTTTTTACATTATTGTAGTTCGAACAAGGTTGTACACGAGTGGAATAACCGTGATTTAAACGCATTGTTATGCATCGGTTCGGGCGAGCGCGCGCACATTCGTTCGTTCGTTCGTCGCGCGATTCAACGAAGAATCGGACGAACAACATCGTCGAAGTTGTACGTTATTTCGCTCTTGAATATCGGCCGGCTCCTCCGGCGTTGCTACGCGGATTTCCCGCACACCGGAGCGGGACACCTTTGGCGTTCCGGTGTGACACGAAGGTACGTACGTGTATAAATAGTACGCGAGAAAGACGGCGAGGGAAAGAACACTCGCGATCGGCCGAAGGTTAGATAGTGGCGCGTATCGGTTGTTTGACCGTCCCTATTTGCGTTGCTTTTAGCGTTTCGCGATACAGAATATTGCGGGTCACGGTGATAAATTGTGGCGCTAGCTTTATGCGATAGGACATTTTCCTGTCGGCGCGTACAGTGCATGCACCGCGCGGTATCTGTGTCGTATCCGCGTTGAAATTCGCCAATTTACTCGATCTAGTGTGCACGATGTTTCAGTCTTAGTGACTCATGCGAAAAACGGCACTGCATGCGGCCCTACATGGGTATTTCCAGTCCAGCCCTTTTTTTTATGTCTTTAAAATGCTTCGAAAAACCTGTAAAAATTCACGGATATATTTTTAAGTTTCTAGAAGAAATATCTGTACTTCATTGTGCGAGAAACAAAAATGTAGTATATTACGGGGCCCTTCAACGTGTTGAGAAATTTCGAGGAATAGAAACAGTCCGGATTCGAAATACCCATGTAGGGCCACAATAGGTTGAGAAGAGGGTTTTTCGTTTAATTTCAGGAATGTGCTTTTCGTTGAATTTATTAGAAATCTCACGAAGAATTACGATGCGTGCGACTCTTGTTCGTGAATGAATAAAAAAAGAATAATAAGTTCGGATCCCCATGATGGGCGTAGCTTTTTGCTCTCTGAGTAATAAAATTTACATTAACATTTCTGACAGGAGGCGTTTTCGCGCGCTATCAAAAGTTGCTTAATAACGCTTAAATCTTGCGGGAACTGCGACGTCTGGTAGTGCTGGAAACGTTTTTTGCTACAAATTACATTACAATTTACTGCTCAGAGCAATAGGCTAAAAGTTTACTACATCTATTGTGGATTAATCATTCTTGCCGAAGTAGGACTGTTGGTAAATCGGAAAAATACATCGAGACTGAGAACAGTGTAAACCGTATGTCGTTTGTATTACTTTTGCGAAAACCATTTTCGCAACGTCCGCTTTGATCTATACCACTGCGTTTCATTTTCCATTTTAAAGCTTTGCATTTTTTACGATTGCGACGGAAATATCGGAAGGATTTCGCGTATCAAGAAAGCTGCGGGCTATTGATACGTATCTCTTTCCTTTTTTTCTAACTTTTTCACTGCAAAGGGAAGGGGGGGGGGAGAAGAAGCGACTTATTTGCACAGAATCGGATTTTTTGAACTGCATTTGTGCGCGATTTCGATAACTTGACGCGCCAGCACAGGCGCTGGAGAGTGGTTGACCTTCGAGGTCTGTATCAATGATCGTGAAGGCCTCTCGGCGGACAATCAAACGGCGGGCGACATCTTTAGAGAACCATTCGGACGATAGACATTCTATTTTGTTAATCCCGATATGTCGATTCTTTTTCCACAGAGAGAAAGTCAGAATCGATGTTGTTAGTGTTTAAATTTAATAATTTGTTACATTTAAATTACCTATTTGAAAAAGTGCTTTGAAAAAGCCAATTTATTTTATTCCGATATTTTACACATATTATATATACACACACATATATATATATATATATATATATATATATATATATAGAACATACAGGGTGTCCCAAACTAATCTTGGTTCTCGTAGTATGCAAGTAGAACGAGTAAAACTGAGCAGAAAAGTCCTGTACCATTTTGCAATTAACACGCAAAGTTTCGAGTTATCAATGATTGAAAATGGTCATGTATAGGGAGTTTTTTAATTAATAGGAAACTTTAATTACTCAAAAATTGGTAAAGAACTTTTTTGTTTAGAATGGTCTAATCTAAGTTGGGTGAATTTTGTTATTTCACAATAATATTATTAATTAAATAAATACTTTATATCATCATTTTATAGTCTGAGATATATGATACAGTAAAGATAAAATTGAAGCTTTATATATTTATGGTAAATCGTAACACATCAACATTTAATTGAATCAAATCACATTTTTCTCGTTGTAGGCAATTTATTCCATATATTGTGCCATTGTATCCCGTTAACAGGGCGAGTTAGCTCGCCAGACATTTTCCAAAGTAAAACAGATTTCTTTTATAAATTTATTTTTTAACTTTTCAGTCCATATTTTTTCTGTCGCTGAAGAACTGTAATTTAAAGTTATGTTAAAAATAGGTACAAAATTCCGTAGAGCGTAAAAAATATGTCATTTTGCTGCCCTGTCTGCTTTACGTGTATATTTTTTCCTTGTTCTTATCCCATCGTTTTTAATTACGTTTTGTTAATCTCCGATGTGCAGAGATCTTTTCTTCTTGAATTTCATCGGTGATTATTCATCATCTCATGAGAACTCGCCGGTTGAGTTGTTATCTAGTCCATGATCTCGTTGTAATAATCGATCATTATGATCATTTGTCGAAAGAAACGTATGCAAAGTTAAGAGTTTAATAGGTGATACATTATTAATCATTTCGCTGTTGCACATGTCTGTCGTTTGCGGCCGTGATCTGGCTGTGCGCGCTATTTGCTCGATGTACCGAAACTAAGTATTTGCTCCAATGCGGAGGCTGCATCAGACAACAGTTTCCGTAGTTCTGTTAAAACTGCTACATCGACTGCTTTGTCTACGAGCGCCTTTTCGTGTTCTTGCTGCTGGTCGAGATTGAATCGTCCTGCGACTCGTTGAGAGATGAGTAAGCACTTTAACGACTTTCGAGCATTCTAGAATGCTCCACCCGAAAGTCGTATACCTGAATTCCTGTTGCTTAGACGAAAACTCGTTTGTAGGGATGAGAACATTCCTATATAAAGTTCTCAATTTAATCTCAATTACGCTCACGTATTTCAACCGAGTTTTAAGGTGAGTAAATATTCAGAAGAATATTCTTAGTCACGATAACAAAACTATGTTATCCTTGTCACTGAGTTTTCGTTAATTTTATCAACATTCCGTAACACGAAAATCAAAATTTTTTCTGTATAATAGAGATAAGTTTGTCAAAAAGGACTATTATTCTTGGATCTTAATAAAAATGGTATATAATTCTATATCGAACAAGTTGTAGCACAGCGAATCGTAGCTTTCATCATCAATATGATACAAATATATCGATGTACTCGATAAGAAAATGCAAAGTATTCGATCATAAAGCCAATATAATTCACCACAGTGGCCCATATACAATTCTAATAAACGAACAGGACATCTGAACAGCTGACATATAAATTCAATTCAGCGCCTATACATGGCGCTATTCAATTTTTTTTAAACGTCCTTTATTATTACCCCCATTCGAAAAATTATTAAAGCGTCCACATCATCTGTCATTGCGATGTCACACGCTAATTAGTTATGATGCATTGTAACGAAACTATAATTACGACTCATCGGCGTAGTCCGATGACATAGGCGTCGCATTTTTAAAGCGAAGCGAAGGAACACTTCGTGTCTTTATTCGTGATGAAAAATCATCTAGACCGTGTATACTCTCTCAGACTTCGTTTTTCTATTTTCTACTTGAAATTTGTGTTAATGTCGACGATTGTATGTCCAGCTATTTGTAAAGTGCGACTTCGCGTAAAGCAAAGCAAAAAATTTGACGAGACTGTCAAATCGAGTTATAAAATGCGCAATTATCGGTCTTAACAATTTCCTGGCTTTTCGTTTTTTTCCCGGATGTTTCCTATGAAAAAATGCTTTTACGTTAAATTGACGGATTTTTAGCGAAAGGACATAGATATATATTTTTACGTAAAACTGGTTTTTAAGATAGATGAATTATTGGAAGTCTTTAACATTTATAGAAGAAGTAGAAGACTTTAACATTTATAGAAGTCTTTAACATTTATAGAAGATAGTTACACGCTCAAACACGATATTTACAGGATGATGAATGAAACATTCCAAAGGTATCTCTTAAATTAAAATACAAAGGAATAATAGTAAGTGAAAAGTACAAGATGTACAAGGATGCGGAAAAAGTGTACTAGGAAGCGACGTAAGTGTATTCTCGAGACGTGGGAGCGCCAGTCCGCGATGCGCTGCAATAAAACAATATACAGGGTGGTACCAATATAACCTACTTTTCCTACACTATAGGCAATAGAAGTGATGCCATAACGATGGTCCATGATTTATTAGCTATTAAAGATCACAAGATCTCAATATGTGTTGTCTGTGTATACGCGCGCACGCGTGCGTGTGTGTATGCATGTGTGTGAGTGGGAGCGAAAGAGGAAGAAGGAAAGAGAGAGGTAGAGGAGAGAGAAAAGAAGAAAGAGAGAGAGAGAGAGAGAGAAGGATGCTTTCTAATTCCATTTAATTGGTGACGAGGTTTCACTCTTTGCATCATTTTTGGTTTTTATCCTTATTTATTCGTGTGAACACGGAGTTTACCAGTGTTTTAATTGGAAGTTTAATTAGAAAATATTTTTATTAAATGGATAAAGCATCTTAATTTTCGTTAAGAATTAATTGAAAAAATTTCGTTAAGAATTAATTGAAAAAAATAGCTCATTAAATTAATCTTAACTTAGGATTAAGGATGTAAATTAATGTCTCGAGCTTCAATTGGGGAAAACCGATTTTATATCACCCGTCTTATATATAAAGAAAAAGTCATTAAGCGCATTTTTGTGTGAAAATGTTAATAATTGACGAACTATTACGACCGATCCATTCAACATATGCAACATATAAATTTTCTTAAACTTCACATATAATTTTTATTTAAATGTCTCGTGCAACCATTAAGATTAATATAAATATTGTTTAAATATGAAATATAAACGAAATTTAAAAATTGTATTTTTATCATAGTGGAATTTTTTAATCACTTTCTCTCGGTGCCCTTCCAGCCCTTTAAATTATTACGAAATTTTCACTTACGACTGAAGATTTTCGCTCGAAAATATTTAATTGAGAGAAAACGTGTGACCTTTGACACACCCTATACACGTCACTCACGCCATGAATACAGTTCAGCGGAGTGCGTCAGGCGTGCGGTCGTTCTCGCTCTCTCCATCGTGCACAGCGTGATTAAAAGTTCAACGAACCGCGCGATTTACGGTGCGGTTGTCTCCCTTCATTCCCTTCATTGATCATCGCGACAATGAGCTGACAGTGATGACTCAGAAGTGTGTTACATATATGATGCGCTGTTGACGAGTGTTGATTTCGGACAGTATTACCACATGAAAAAAATAGAAATCCCTATATTTTATCCCTCATCAGGTAAAAAGTCCCTCGATTTTCGAAATTTAACTCTAACGCATCACTTTCATCAATTCCGGTTAAGTTAACTGACGGTTGAATATTTTGGAATCGATTAATCGCATTTATCGTTAAGCAGAATTGACCGATCATGATTGATACTTAACCGTCGTTTAAACTTAACCGAAGTTGGTGAAAATGGCTCTTAAATAGCCATTGTCTATTTCCATGTCTTTATTAATACTTTTTTCGTAATTCATAGATAATTCATTGTAAATAAAAATGTTTGTTGGTACAATTACGAATTAACTAGTAAACTTTTACTAGTATTAATAATAATTAGAAGAAAAAACAAGAAAGAAAATACACTATAATTATAAAATATATATTAAATAGTGAAAAAAAAAATGTATGTTAAAACTGAACACCAGCATAAAATAACTAGTCGTTTATGTTAATCAAAGTTGATAGAAACGGGGATTAATACGTGTGTGTTAAGCAGAATTGAAGTGTGTTCTACTTCCACATAACGATAATAAAATATAAAAAAACAACAACAAGAACAATTTGTCTGTTTTTCAGAAAAATTAAAGTTTATTTTCCATTAATTTGCAGCAGAAAAGAAATTCTTGTTTGAAATCCCTATATATCGCGGAATTTTCTCGAAATCTCGGATTTAGGGATACATCCTTGGACGTGGCAACACTGATTTCGGAGATCTCGATCTCGCGAGGATATGCTACTTAATTAACGTCGTGAAAGCACCGATTGCACAATATCCGCGCCTCGTTGGCGCGCAATGTAGCATTTTATTCGCGTCACTCGCCGATTTCGTGGCGAGTTTTTCTCAATGAGGCTGTAGAATGCTTAAATTTAAAAACTTAAGTAAACTTCTCTTCTTCCTCTAGTATTGCGTTAATGTTTGCTCGATCTTTCTTTTTGTTAAAGTAACATCAACTGCAATTTAGCGAAAGGATATCTATAAACGGAGAAAAATACTTCTTTGAATTTAACAGCTTTTGTCGAGTCCAAAGCAATTTATCCACTGGAACGATTAGAATAAATTTTTTAATCAGCAAAATTCTTCGACTTTTCCACTAATTTCATTCTTTGGTAAGGAAAAGAAATCGCACGTTTCACGTAATATTCTCATTTTTCTAAAAAGTTTTTCTATTTTATTCTGGTGGTAACCGTAATCTTAACCACACGATGATTGAACGCTGTCGCGTAGAGTTATATAAAATGACAATTGATCGCCATCATTGATCATCGCTGATACATTCGACGCATCGCAAATCGTTCGCTTAGCGTTTCGTTGTTAATTGCCGCGGATAATTACGACCACTTACGATGGAACGTCGCGTCACATACACTTCTTTGGATCGCGCTTCAGTCGCGGTCGAATTCACAAACGATAACGCCGTTTTTATTCCGTTATCAACGATTTTGTACCGTTAATGTGACGTGTTGCAAATCTCTGCGTCATGGCGAGCGTATTCTTTCGCGAGTTCCTACGATATATTCGTAACGGTGAGTCATTGATAGGACGTGTACGAAAAAAATCTACATTCGGAAGATAATACATAATAATAATTTATTATTTACTAATGGGAGGGTACCTTTTAATAAGAAAACAAGGAGAAGATAATAGAGTAACATGAGCACATTAGGGAAATTCGTGAGATTCGCGAGATTCGCGTTAGTCGATAGCGATCGCTACGGACGTGCCGATCGGAAATTTCTTGGATCGTTTAACGTCGACGGATAAAAGTATTTCTTTTCTATCATTGCAGGCGCGAGTCGTCGCAAAATGGCGTCTAACGAAGACGGCGATCTGATCGATCTTGGGAACGATGCGTGCGTGCCGCGCGTCACCGTGGACGACCCGTCGACGCCCGAGGAACAAGAACACCTGCTCGACGTGTGCCCGCCGAAATTGGAGCAAAAGCTCTCGCTCACCAAGCGGCAGGAGCGAGTGCTCGAGGGCGGCGACAAGGGAGATATCTTGGTGACCCTGGGCCACGATCAAGTAGTGCCGATCCGCAAGAGAATCGACGTCGTCTCGTCGGACACGATCAAGCGAGTTCGCGACATTACTCGGAACTTGGAGCCGGTGATACGCAAAACCTGTTCGGGTATCAATGAGGAGATGCAGCAGGACACGGTGGACCACGCGTCCTCGGATAACGAGAAGAGGAGAATTTCGAGACACGAGGACGAGACGTACGAGACACGAGAGATAAGCAACGCTTTCAACTTCCTCACCGAGCACGACGACAACGAGGATCAAGCGGGAGCCGGCGCCCGGCCGAGAAATGAGATCGACCGTGCCGCATCCTCGGCGCGTACCCTCACCGAGAAGGATGTGATACGTTACACCTTCGAGTCGTCATCCAGAATATCGAACGAACAAGCGGCTGGAAGTCGCTGCGCGGACGGCAGGAAAGACGTCGCGAACGATGGTGGTGTCGTTCAACCGACGGACAATCTGGCCTCCTTCGAGTCTTCGTCGAACTCGAGCGGGTCCCGCCAGAACGGTCAAGTAAGCGACAAATCCGTATCTATCGAGACGGAGGCCCGCGCGAGAGCCGGTCTCAAGAGACGCGGCCAGGAAGACGTAGCGTTCGAGCGCGTAGCCAAGAGGCGTTCCTCGCGAGATAAATCGCACCGTAAATCGTGGACGGAAGGGACGAGCTTAAATTCCGCTCTCACCGATGGACCTCGCAGAATCGATCGGTCCAGCAGCCTGGAAGATTATCGCCGTGTGCCGTCCATTCCCGACGTCGATCGCGGAGTGTCCAGCTTTCTCACGAGGTACGTTACGCTTCTGCCATCTTTTTCGTATTTTCCCGGAGAGAGAATTCTCGGTTCTCTCGAATGAGTGTCCGGCTGAGTTTTCGACTCGAAGAGGAGACACGAGAGAAAACATCGCATCGTTTGTTTGAGAGCATTGACGACAAATTTATAGACGACAAATCACATTGTTCCCCACCCTCCCTCCTCTCTCTCTCTCTCTCTCTCTCTTTCTCTCTTTCTCTCTCTTTGTGGAAGAAATAATTTTGTAAGAGATCGAACGGCACCACTTTGCAACGGAACGCGATATTTCAACTTGACGCGCGACGATTAAGAAAGTAAACGCAAGCATAACTTTTGTAGTTATAATATAACAACTCCCGAGTTCGACGGTATCCAATTAATCGGTTTCTCTTATTAGTTCCTGCCAATTAGAAAGTAACGAATATTTTAATCAAATTACCGGGTTTCCTGCCTTCTCCTCTGTCGGCAGAATGCAATGTTTTTGTTAGGATTTCCTCCTTTCTCACGATATCGCTCTCGTATTTCGACTCGAAGTACCACTCGCCGCCCTGCATCGGTTCTTACGATGAATTAGCTTGCATCGTTAGTCTGTTGAACGAAAGAGGTGCATAGGTACCTGCATAGGTACGCTCGAACGCGACTGCAGGAAAGTGCACTTTCGTGCCGGAAGTATTTACATAGAGCCGATGTAACGAGCGTGCAAACTGTTTCGATTCAAACTTGCTCTACGAGCCGCGTGCGCGTCTTGACGACGAGAAACGACCTGCCTGCCGGACTGCGAGATCTCGATGCCGATCTCGAAGCGGGAGACACTGGCAGTGAAAATGTAAATCCGCTTTGACGACCGCGAGTGCATCACACTTGTACTGTCTCCTAAGTATTAACGGAAGTGCAAACTCGACAGTTTTACTATCGAGAGTCGCTTTCGGCGTAGAAGTCTCCCGAGCGAACGTTATTTCTAAGTCGACTCGAGACACTAATTGAAAATCATTATCTATCGGAGACGTAATTCTCCCGTTTGACTTTTGAAATTTCCATATGCATCGTGCGAGAATTTCATTAAGACTCTCCTGGGTAGTTGCTGCAACTGTCCTTGTTTGGTGACGTCAGAAGCGAGAAAACGCATGCCAAAAATTCTTGCGTTTTATGTTCAAATAAAAAGATATGCTTACTGAAAATGACATTTGTGATCGATTCAGTACACTTTTAAAATTATTCGTGCACTTTTACTCGAACAAGCAATAAATAGTCGTAAAATTAATATTGACAAAATAACGAAAAAAGGGGTTAAAATGAATAGTTCCGTGTAAAATTAATTTTGCGGTTGTTTATTGATGGTTCGAATAAATGAAATGCACGGACAATTTTACAAGTATACTGATTCGATCACAGATATCATTTTGTATGTCTTTTTATTTGAACTCATAGTAAAACGCAAGAATTCTTGACGTGCGTTTTTTCGCTTCTGACGTTATCAAATAGGATATTATCAAACAAGGACAGTTGTAATGACCCAGGAGCCTTAAGAAAAGATAAAGCGTTTGAGTGTACTTTGGAAGATCGTAATAAATTTTTTTCATTTACCAACGCAAATTTTTGGTTGAGATTGTCTTTATTTGTGCTCACTCAAGAGTTATTTATTTCGATTCATGTTTAGCGAAATCTGTTTCCTCCTTATAATCTGTTTGCATTAGAATCTTATTTATCCTTCGTTTTCGATTGATCAGAAGAGAAATCAGAATTATCGATCACCTAATTTAGAAATTTTCGTTATTATTTAATTTGCGAACGTTTGAATTGTAGATTCACCAATTTGCGTTGACATGAAAATAAAAAGTACTGGTTACTCTCGATACTCGAGGATGCTAACACGGTAACCTTCCATCGACGAGACGTGCTCGAGAGCACCGTTATCTACTCGTGTCATCTATTTGTTATTTTTAATCTTCAACTATACATGAAATTCGTTTACTTATGCCGGCCTGTTCTCTATTTATTCTGAATGTATACACAATTTTTACAATTGGCTCACATATTGAGGAAAATTATATGTTATTTGTCGATGTTATTTCCGCACGCCCATCTTATCCTCTCATTGTTGCAACATTTGGTAATTATTTACAATAGCCTTTTTCGAATTTTGATATTTTTTACGACTGTCTAAAAAATATCAAATTTCGCTGTCTTTGTTGTTATTCCGACAGTGACAATCAATTGGGGGAGCTCGAAAAATATGTAACCTATCTATTTTTTTAACTATTTTTTTCCAACGTATGAATCATACATGTGTATAAAATATCGTATCCCTTAAGCATATGTATTTTTGCTTGTGTACTGAAGTCAATATATTCTATTATTCAAAAGATTAATATATTCTATTATTCAATACTTCTATTATTCAAATGGAACAGTCAATATCTCATACTGTTGTACATACGAAGCCGAGTGGGAGCGAGAGAGAGAAGGTGAAGAAAAGTACGCGATAAACAAAATCATAACAATCGTCTTTGAGAAATTTTACGAGTTATTGTAATTTTCAGATTAACCGAAACTAAATTTTAGTTTCAAATCAGAAATAGGTTCGTTTGTATAATTACTGAATTGAATATACGTTTTTGTTGTTCCTGACGTTTACTGTTTATTGGCAACGATACATGTACGATGCTTTCGCTTCTGATTCATGATACGTTCTAACTTGCGTAGGAATCTTGCTAATCCTTTCGGTATTTATTATTTTTAGTATATTGCAGACTCATCTATTTAGTAAGGCGAAGATTTAACACATGTATTCATTTATCGTTGAAATCACGTGTTGATTACAATGTTAAATGCATCACTAGGTGACTCTAATGATAAATGGATACATGTATTAAATCTTCGCGTTAAATAGATGAGTCTACAATATACTGAAAATAATGAATACTGAAGAGATTAGCAATATATTATAGACTTATCTATTTAGGAAGGCGAGGATTTAATAGACCCTCAGACAAGCAGAGATACATGTGCTTAGACAATGGATCGCCAAGGTTATTTTGAAGCTCAAATCTTTTTTGCGAATATGCGACGATCAAGAAGAGTTATTTAAATTCTTAAAACCACATAACGTGATTAAAAGATCAATAACTTGTTCAAGTTGTAGTGAGAAACCAGCAACTTTTGACAATCGTAAATTTACGTGGGGGTGCCAGAAGCTTCGAAAAGTTACGTTGGAAAAAAAATAGTTAAAAAAAAGATAGGTAGGTTACATATTTTTCGGACTCCTCCCATTGATTACCATTGTCGGAGTCACAACAAAGATTTTCACCAAAACTGCCGTAAAAAAATTTTTTAATTCGTAAAGGGCCCTATTGTAAATAATTATTTAACATTTATTAGATTAAAAATTGTGACTTACAACAATGTGAACTCTTGTTAGAACGAACTTAACGGATTGTAGCAATTTTTCATAACGACGTATAACCGATGTTTCTTTCTCAATTAAAAGAGAAACGAAAGTTAAAATTACCACTTAAATATAAGATACGTACTCTCTCTCTCTCTCTCTCTCTCTCTCTCTCTCTCTCTCTTTCCTGAAGTAGGAGAGAAAACTTTCTAACAGTCGTAGAATTACGAGTGATAGTGTGAGTATTCGGTATGAAAGCAAACGCATCACTTCTCACCTGAAAAAATTATGATTATCGATTTGCAAAGGTAACAACATGCCGTGAGCTATGGATTTTCGCGATTTTTGCTCGCACGTCATCGTGCGAGGAGAACAATCACGGTAAGCGGGCAGACACGCGATGAATTAAATTCCACGTCGTATCGCGCGCGCGGAACTCTTCGGAGGGATGGGACATTACGTATGACACGTGAAAGCGGAAAATTCTGGTGTTCGTTTCACGTGTTGCGAGACAGCTCGAGGATACAACAATTAAACGTGTAAACGTGGCAAAGAATATATAATTATAAAATGACTCAGTGTATATATCGAAATATATACACTCGATATTTTATGTGTTACGTGCGCACAGGTCTGAAGAACATGTGTTAAAAAATATACATTCCTCTCTCTCTTTCTTTCTTTTTCTTTCAGCAGCGCGCCATTTTCATTAACACTACTCTGGGAAGTAGCGCATACGCTGAAAGAAAATATTTTATTACGTGATAACGTCAAGAGCCATTATTATGGTTTAATTCTCGCCAGGACGAACGCGGCCGGTAGCTAGTTCGTTAACTGCATGTATCGTAGATATAATTCCGCAGTTTCTTCCGTTCACTCGTTAACGCCCCCGTTCTAGCGGCAATTTACACCGTCGTATCCGCGATCTTAGCAACAATAGCAAAGCAGCGCTTTTGTTTCGCGCGAAGGGAATAATTAATAACAATAGCGCTACGGTATATGATCGCGCGAAGGAAACCTACCTTTGTCGTCGTCGTATTATATAGCGCGACGATGATATCGTCGTTGATACAAGCAGAACGGGTGAGAAAGGGCACGACCGTGTTTAGAAAGTCATTCCCCGGATTAGACCCCGTGAGTGGACGCATCTGAGCGAAGCGTTGCGTTGTTGAGCGCTTTCGGAGATGCATCGCTCAGTCCTGGGACGAAAATAAACGTGAAAACGTTGACGAAGAGCGAGATAAAAAAAGTAGCAAAATTAGAATGAGATCCAAAAGGGGGAAGAATACGTTTCATTGCGAAAAATTCTGGTGTTCGTTTCACGTGTTGCGAGACAGCTCGAGGATACAACAAGGCAAAGGCACATAAATTCAAAAGCTCCCGCTCGTAGGAAGGAAATTTGCGAAAGTCGAGAATCGCGCGGAAAAGATTCGCGATAAATCTCTCATCTTCCGACAGCAATTGCATAAGCACAAATAAATTCAATTGATGCTTGAATATATAACTATTTCTAACTTATCATAGGCAAGAATCTCTCACATAAATAGCGTTTACATTTATTTATAAAAGAATACATATTATATTATATTAACATAGTAACGATAACTCTTTATTATAGTGTGCGCGCATACACGTATCTTACGCTATTAATTTTCAAATGATCGTACTTGGGAACTTCGTTGCCATCGATTTTACTCGATAATTTACCGATCTTGATTTTTTCCTAATTATAGCGGTGAAATTATATCAAAATGATTATTTTTTTTACTCTTACTATTTTCTAAATACAGGGATATATATAACTTGCTCAAAAAATATATATATATTACTAAATTATTCAAAGGTTGATGCTGATTTTCTTACCGATATACTGAGAAAGGGCACGACCGCGCTTAGAAAGTCATTCTTCGAGCTGATATGCCGTAGGGTAGACGTTGCTAAAGCAATTGGGTCATCGCGTTCGAACAGCCTCTCTCCTCCCTCTCTCTCTCTCTCTCTCTGTTTCTTTATCTATCTCTCTCGTCCGCCCCTCCGAATAGATCTGGGATTTGAGGAAATTTCAATTATTGGTGAAACACTTCCCACATGCGATTCGCGTACAATAAGGTGAGAGCCGCTCCATGTCGGTCATATTATGCGCCCGGAAAGCTGCGTCGCAGTTATGCGCGCCGTTTATGACGAAATCTCTGAATGCCTCACTGCTCGTCCGTGACGTGAGACGGTTGCCGAACGGAAAAAGAAAAAAGAACACGACTTACACTTAAAAAAAATTCTAGATTAAATAATGTAAACGCAATCAATTTTATTTGAGTGGACCTTGAAGTTACTCTCTCTCTTTCTCTCTCTCTCTCGTTGAATTCCACAATTATTTTTTAAACATATTGTTCGCGTTGATTTTACGTACATATATATAATATTATATTGATCATTATTAATATCATTAATATACAATATCATTATTATTTATAGATATATTTTGATTGCATATGTATACAGGGTGAACCACGCAATATAATCAGTCTTAGTTTATTCTGCTGTTAATGGACTGATTGAAATTTTTTTGTCTAGTATAACATGGTTCAAGATGAGCTTTAAGATAATCTTGAAACTCTCCTTGAATCATGTTATACTAGACAAAAAAATTTTCAAGCGGTCCACTAGCAGCAGGATAAATTAAGCTGAACACATTGCATGATTCATCCTGTATAATCGCTAATATATACGCTCAATTCCTAATATATAAATAAATAAATAAATATATATATATAAATTGAGGTACAAAGGAATTGTTCTTATCAATTAACACAATAATAATTAAATATTAGAGACTGAGCGTTTTTGTTTCACACGGCAACTCGTACATATCATCCGTTTAAACATTGTAACTATTTGTACACCGAATTCCTAATTCTGCTTTGTATTTGTCGAATATACTGTACATATATTTACCGTGCACTTATTACTATACATATATTCCATACATATACACAATATGTACACGTACTCACTAAATGCCTTCCCCATAATGTCACAATAGGACTTATTGAACGTAGGAGTAGAATATAAAGGAAATAGGAAAAAATCAGGTTACAGGGAGAGAGTGAATAGTTAGAATTTCTCGTTGAACATATACAGGGTGTCTCATTGTCACTTTCGCATCGAAATATCTTTTTTCTTATGCCTTGACTGTACAAAAAAAATGTTTCAGACAAAAATTGTAGGGTTTCGAGGGGGACATAAGGTAATGACTTTAACTTTGTTGTACAATCAACAATTCAAGGTCATTTCAAGACCGACTTTATTTTTTTTAAGTAGAATCATCCATTCATCGTTTGAGTTAGATTAGATTAATCAAGGAGGCTAACCCCCCCCCCCCTCAATTTAACATGTGTATAATTCCCTGATATCGTAGTATTTGTTCAAACCGAAATATACTATGACATGTATAATTTTTTATGTTCTATACTGATATTGCTATAATTATGATCTTTGGAATAGTGACATTTCTCATCCAGTTATTTATTAGGTTGGTGCGTATGAAATGTCGCATTCTCTTTACATGCGGACGTTTTCCTCCCTGTTTTCGTTATACTTTTGTATTTGGCATAACCTCATTCATACTCGTATTGTCCATTGCCAGAGACTCATTTCAACAAAATAGGTTTTCTCGAAGGTCTTCCCTTTTTTATTTCTTTTGAGTTTATTACCGATATGAATTCTGCCGACATTCGCGTCATTTTCTTATATGAGTACAAACTTGGTAATAGTGCTGCAAAAGCTGCACGCAACATAAACCAAGCGTTTGGGGAGAATACGGTTAACAATCGGAAAGTGCAGCGTTGGTTCGAAAAATTTCGGACTGGCGATTTTTCACTGCAAAATGAGCCGCGCGGAAGACCCAAAACGTCTGTGAATAATGATGACCTGAAGGCTCTAGTGGAAGCGGATCCAGCCGTATCCACGAGGGAACTTGCTATCAGGATGAAAGTTGACCATACAACGATATTGAGACACCAAATTGTACTCCCATCGCTTGTGAATCGGCATGGCCCGCTACTGCTCCATGACAACGCTCGGCCGCACACATCGCACAAAACAATTGCGAAACTGAACGAACTGGAATATGAAGTTTTGCAGCATCCACCATATTCACCGGATCTCTCGCCGACCGATTTTCATTTTTTCAAGCATTTAGAGCTGTTTTTAAGAGGCAAACACCATGAAAATGAAGACAGTCTAAAAAACTCGATATCAGAGTTTATTAATTCTAAAGACCAAAATTTTTTTAAGACAGGCATCTACGCTTTAAAATCTCGTTGGGAGAAGTGTATTGAAGCGAATGGAGCATACTTTGATTGAATAAACAGCTTTTGAAGAAAGATATACAGTTTTATACAATCACTTAAGAATCCGACATTTCATATGCACCAACCTAATATATCGCTTATACATATTTTTCTCTTTTATTATGCTTTTTCATATAGCTTGTGTCACAATGCAATATATTTCACTTTGAACGAATACCATGATGTCAGAGAATCGTACACATGTGGGAATGGGGGCAGGGAGGAGACTTCGCCCCCCTTGGTTAATCTAATCTTTTTGTTACACGTGCATGAGGGGAAAACCTTCATAGGCACCTCGGAGCCCGCATCCTCGGGATAATGTCAGATTCTTACCGAATAAAAAACCCCCCTATGGCGGGTAATACCGCTCTCTTCCCGGGACCGCTCGCGCATGACTTCAGGAAGGGGTTAGTTTCCTGTCACACAAAGGAAGAATAGGTTTGGGTTAGTTTAATCTAATCTAACCCAAACCTACTCTTCCTTTGTGTGACAGTCGACTACTTACGGCTAAATACTTACGATTTTCAATATTTACATCCTTATTCGGATATAAACTTACTGCTCTTGGGAATTACTAATTGGAACGAATATCATGATACCATAGAGTTGTACATTTGCGGAAATGGGAAGGCTTCGTTCCTCCCCTCGATTAATTTAACCTAACCCAAACTACGGCGGAACATGAGTAAACATGGATTTAATCTATATAATGTCCGAAAACCGCATAGTATTCATGAAATTTTTTGTTAATAACTTTTTAACAAGCAATGAGCTAAAACCTTTCGAAGATTACTCAGAAGGGTGATCTCTAGCCATATATGTCATTGAAATCGGTGAGATCGCCGGTGATCTTAATATTTACCAACGCAAAGAAAACACGATAACATTCACAATCAGTTTACTATTGATTCTGTATCATTGAAACAATGTCACGTATACGCACGTACGTGGTTCGCGTGAAGAAAAAAAGAAAAAAACCAACGATACGCATAACCACATACACGTCGCTTTCGACGTCTCGGAATCGGAAAGTACTTTCCAAAAGTAAGTAAGATCCGAATATATAATATCGTTTATATAACACCGAGAGACTCGAATCACATTGTATGCACGAAGTTTCTCGGAATCTACTCTCCCTCATTCTTGGGAAACTTGAATTATCCACGCTGTAATCCCGGTGTTCGCCCTAACCCCTGCCTTTCCACGCTGCGCACCTGCGAACAACGCTGTTCCCGAGACGCGAGAGGAATTATCGAGCTTCTCTCCACCCACATTCCTGCGATTATCTTCCTACAGTTCGTAATCGCGAGTTCGGTCGTCGTCGTCGTGCAGGCGAACGCATTGACGTGACAAAGTAGGTGCGCTCCGACACACAACGCGTATTACAGAACACACATACACGTGCACGAGCGGTGACTGCGCGCCGGTCGCTCCTATTATTCCTCCTCGCCCGGTCGGGACGGATGTGTGCACGCTGCGCGACGGAACCCACGAGAGATCGTTCGTGGAAATGCTTTCTAGCCCGCGTTTCGTCGGACCGCGGTATCGGGTGCGGACCGGAAGTCACGGTATGCGGGGGTCGTGCGCGCGAACCGTGGAGCCCCCGCGTCTCGCGGCCAGCTTTGCTCGAACCGCGGCACGTGGCGGCTTGTGAGGAAAACAAAGGGTCTCTCGATCCCCGCTTCTTCTCCACCGATTGGAGAAGAGATCCTCTCGTAGACCTCCTTCACGCGCGAGGTCACCCGCGCGCGTTTAACTGTCGTGCTGTTATCACGACTTTCCATCTACTTCGCCGTCGGTGAAAGAGATGCGTAAAAGGAGTAAAAGGGGCTAACGCGGCGCGTCCAACGGGTCGTTGACCCGTTACACTTACCGCGCCGCGGGGGGATTTTTCAAGCTGCGGACAAAAGGATGGAGGAGACCTGTTGCTTTCCCGGAAAGTTATCGCTCGAGAGGAAGGATCGCCGAGTGTTCCGAATGATATTTTTGTAATAGAAAAGGAAGATAATGTTGAACGGGAGGAGTCATTCGCTGTTATATTTATTACGAAGTAATAAATTGTATGGTATTTTGTTATATATATTTATATATATATATAACAATACAACGTATGTTCTGTTTTGATGTCAATATTGTATAAACGTAACTTCCTATAATATAGAATTAATTAATGTAATTAATTGATCACTAATCGGCGATTATTCACGTAACTATTGCGTGGAATTTTTATTTGTACTTTTACAACTTTTCATTCGTAACTTTTATAGTTACGTACCGTTCATGAGGAATGATTTCGGTCCGCGTTACGTGCGTTACAGTGCCCTTGCATTCGTTAAGGCGGGACCCGCAGGGCACCACCTGGCAAGGAGATTAAGCCCGCATTTCTGTCTGTTCTCTCGTTAGGTCGACGCCGGAAACGGAATCGGCGACGACGACGACGACGACGACCGAGGACGCCTGTTCCGAAAGTTCCGAAGTGGATTGGTCGTGGCTGGAGGAAGTGGAGTGTCTGCGAGACGCGCCCGCCGAAGTCGAACGTGGCGAGCAAGGAGGAGGGGGAGGCGCTTCCCCCACCAGCGCGGGGCGCAGGCGCGAGCGTCGAGAGGCCGCGTCTCGCAGTGTTGCGATGTCCGTCACCGCGGCGGCAAAGTCTCTGTCTGTCGGTGGTTCGCGTTGGTCACCGTCCGGCGGCGCGCTACTCTTCGATCGTCAAAACAACAGCGGCAGCGTCAACCGTTACAACGGCGGTCACCGTCGCCGGCTTCAAAGCGGCGGCGATAACAATAACGACGATGACAACAACGACGACGACGAGGACGACGTCGCCGCCACGCGCTGCAACGCTACGAACGAAGCGGTCGATCGCGAAAATCGCGACAGTGCGACGACAACGACAAGCGGTGTCGTCGGTGCCGCCGTCGCGAATTCGTGGATGCGCGCATCGATGCGGCGTCTGCGTCACCTGCGACTGCCGGACGGCGCGCAACGCGCCGCCGGTAACGAATCGGCGGCCAATCGGCGCGCGGCCGTCTCCGCGCCAAATTCGTTGCCGGATATCGCGCTGATCGCACCGGAGATCCTCGCGGCGCACACCAACGGCACTTCCGGAACGCTGCTGCGACCTTCGAGCGCGCCCGCGAGGAACGCGACGCCGCGCCGAGCCGGCCACCGGCAACCCGCCGCCGCTGGCAGATCGCGGGGCTCGCGGGAGACGTCCTCGAGGCAGGGCAGCCTCGGCTCCACCACGACCGCCAGCGACACCATCGCGTCCGGCACGACTACCTGCTCCAGCTCGTTCGGCGCCACTTCCAGCCCGCCTTCCAGCACGGCGACCAGCCCGCAGCACGCCACTTCGAGACGGTAAGCGTACAGACGTTTGTGCTTCTGTTTATTGCACAGCGACCGAGTTTCCCACGGTTCCGTTAGACATATATATATATGTGTTATTTTCGACAAACGTCGATAGAGAAGCGCCGAAATAGTTTTTTTACCGTCACACAGCGGGATCAAAGCTATCAAAGCTTGGTAGAAAATAAAAAAATCGAAGTCTCCACGAAAATATGTTACGTACGTTTAATTTAGTAGAAAATACATTTATGTACATATTTCGGGTACATATTTATCATTTTGACTGCCGTCCTGTCACTGTTATTATTTGTCAAAGCTTAATCTTCAAGAGAATCATGTATACATGTTGTCCTTTCATATTGTAATATATCGGAAAATTTGAAGTTCCCAAAGTTGTTATTACAGTATGAAAACGATACTTTCAAGTATTTTAATTAAATATTCATGTAAATAATTAAATTTTGTTATTCTTATAACGAGTATTTCATTGTTTTAGCTCGATGTGGGATTTTCATATTGCAATATCAAAAAGTGGAATCTGTAGAGTTTAAAGTTCTATTTACTTATCAGTTTGACCTTGAGTGGCGTCACCAAGATTAAGACAAGGTCAAGTTGAATTTGTTATAAGATTATGCAATAAAAAATAGGTCACATTAAAAAAATTCAACTTGACCTTGTCCTGACCTTGGCGACGCCACCTGAGTTCAAACTGATAAAATCAATAAATAGGTTTTTTTAAACCCTACAACTTTTATCTGAAACACTTTTCCGTAAAATTTATATTTTTCGAGAATTTTCAGAGTTTCTATACTTTTTCCTCACCCTGTATATATACAGGGTATGTCTGAAACCTTTCTTGGTATCCGTGGTGTACAGCTGGAACGGGTAAAAACTAGACAGGAAAATCAGGTACCATTTTACAAAATTCGTAATAGTTAATGAAGAATTAATTAATCTGTATGAGCGTACGGGAAGCGGTAGACTCTGTATAAAGAAAAATGACTTAATTCTGATGATCTCTTGACAACGATAGATATAAAATTGACAGCGAGAGACGTGTTTTTTTTCAGCACGCAGCTCTGTATTATGCGCTGCTCGTTGCATTGCTTCACCTCTAGAAATCAGCTCACCGTTGCTAGATGTTCGGATATAAGTCATTTTTCTTTGTACAAAGTTTGGCCTACCTTTACCCATGCGCTCATTAGCTTATACGAATTAATTAATTTCTCATTAACTATTGCGAATTTTGCAAAATAGTATCTGACCTTTCTGTTCACTTTCATCCGTTCTACCTGCGTATCAAAGATACTAAGAAAGGTTTCACCCTGTATAATGTCCGTGTGTGCCAATTTTAATTATTCGAATTTTTTTTATGAGACTTAACGTATATGAGAAAAAACGGGTAAAATCGAGAAAAAAGCTCTAATTACAAAATATTTCACAATGTTAGTCTGACGATTTCAAAATTCCTTACGAAACGTATATATAAAAAACTCGACTTTTATGAATGGCTGAATTTCTCAGGGTTCTCTTGTTAACTTTCTTTCTAAACTCTTGCATCTCTTGCCACATTCGAACACGCAGGAAGTGAGAATAGAGATAACGACTTGGTTGTTACCCGCTGATCCAAACTGGACGTTATACTCGTGCTTTAATTCTTCGTTTGCACAATCGGTTGGCAAACTTCGTAGGTCAAACAACAGGAAATTAAACTACAAAAATTATGTCTTAAGACAGATATTCCCAATCCGATATGTTTTTACCTGGTTGCTCATTCTTGCGCGTAACTCGTTTTTGTGGTGTTTTTAGCTTTACATAATTTAATGACAAGAAGAAGACGACAGAAGTCGGATCTCTATTTTTGATGAATGAAATAGCGTTATATACAATATTTTAACGTTGTACTTTCTTATACGTCACATGGTAAAAACTTGAAATTTTCAACATTGATAACAGCAAATTTTATAACGAAAATACAAGTTCAATCGCCACTAAGCGTTTCGCGTCATTCTTAATTAGTCAAATCGATTTGCTTTATCTGGAAATATTCATGTCAAGGAGCGTCGTTATATTCGCACGACGATGAGGGGTGTGTAACGTCTCGATTAGTTCATGAATTGTCGTTACGTCACGCGAGTTTAAGAGATCTTGTCAAGCTCGAAAATGTGATCACGATCGCTCGGAGAGATTGTTTCGTCGTCGTTGAACCGCGTAACCAGTTGCACAATTTATTACCTTGTACCGAGTAAGGAGCAAAATCTATCGGGGATGACGGAAGGAGCACCGACGTCGATTTTCCATCTGAAGCGTGAGAAAGCTAAACAATGGTGCCTCTCATGAAAGATATTTTACAACATACGGTATGTTTCGTTATTTTGTCTAATATATTTATTTATTTACCTTCTTTTATATGTAATGAGTCGATTATATCCATGATACGACTAACGAGTCTTTTCCACGTGAAGGAACGTCCGCTCGCATCGATGCATTTTTCAAGTGATTAGTTTAAATGCGAATACTTATTGAAATGTTATAAATTTGATAACAATTGCGATATTCCGTTTATCTGATTAAAATATGAGGAAGTAGACGATAATGCGAGTGGTAATGGTAACAAAAAGAAATAATGAGCGATTTGATAAAAATTATATAATCTCATACGGTAGAGAAATATTTTATTATTAATGTCGGTAATGGTTCTTTTTTTTTAAATACGCACTAATTTAATTTTACATAAAGCAGAGGCATTTCGCTTTGCATTTTGAAAACTATATAAACTGTTACATCTTTCTTTATATCTTACTTGAAATGTTTCTACAACCCGTTTATGTATTGTCGCGTTATCTATAATCAAAATAGTTGTATCGTAAAGTGTCATTTCTAACAGCGATATTAAGGGTTTTTTTAACTCAAATTTTATCAATTTTAAAGAAAAATAGCAATGGACAAAAATTGTTTATTTTCTTCTCATAGAGCTCTGAGAATTTCTTTATAATTTTTTATCAACTTTTTAGTACTGTATTTCTTTACGTTGGTGTTTAACGAAAGGACAAAAAGGAGTATGTATACCTAGGGTTAATATAGATTCGAATGTCGAACGAAAATATCAAACAAAACCCACTTGGTATTAAAAGAAAAATGTCGATAGCAGTACTATATCAGTATCACAATATTCCTATACACAATATTACAAATTACGAAAATATTACTTACTTTTATTTTTTTTTATTAATGTTTTATTTATAAACTGTAAGTTTTTTATGGATATCTTTTCAAAACAAAATCTTCAATAATTCTGAAATTTTTGTATAATGTCTTTATATTAATTCTTAATATTAGTAGTTTATTATTACCCTAAATGTGATTTAGAAGACTTTAAAAATAGAAGTTAAAAGTAGGACATTAACGTCAAACAATATGTATAAAAAATGTCATCTTTAGTTGCGAATATTTCAGCTTCCGAATAATCAAATTTCTAATTGCGTTTTCTAATTGCGCTAATAATTAGATCATATTTAAATCTATATATAATGAAGGCAAGTTTCAACAAATTCTTAAAAAACTTATTTAATGTTACAATCGTCTCAATCGCCTTTAAAATATGAATCCTCGATCGACACGCGAGAAATGAAGAACGAAGACGTCCTGAAACCTAAATCACGCTCGAACACACACGGAACGTTCGCTCAATTATCTCGAAATATCTGAGAAATGCTTCCAAGCGGCAAATGTTGGTAAATTTGCAAACTCGTTGAAACTGACAAATTGACTCCGAAGTATAATGAGATCGACGAATAGATACTTGTCGTGCTCGCGCCTTAAACAAGATTAACAGGATTAACGGCGATCGTCTGTGGAGCGCGCGACATTTTCGAGCGAGAAGTGTAGGCAGGCGAGCGTAATACATGCGGCGATTCCGATCGTCGAGCTGCCGATCGAATCAGCTTCTCTGTCAATGAACCGTGCGAGTAGTCGCCGCGTTTCTTCGTTTGTAGAAGCCGCGATTATCCGCGCTACGGAGTTTCGAGCGCGAGAAAGTCTAAAGGAACGGCTGTTCTCTCGGACCGTGACCGTCGAAACGTCGACACACCCACTCCTTCATTAATGTCGTGCTCCAAAGACGCGTCGTAATTTCCCCTGTGTAATCGAATCATATCTGCATCTTTATATGATATTACTTCATTTAATTTTATTTTATTTTTGGGACAGGCCGAGAGAGATTGTCGATATTTGCACGAAGAGACCCTCTTGGGAAAGTTTTATCAAAGTATTATTGACATTTGAATAAATCGGAAAACGCCATACTAGTTTATTATGGCTAGAACATATACTTATAACATGGATAAGTGTCAAGCGAGAAATTTTATGAGAGAAATTATACAGCATTGGGTTAAGAAACATGTCTGAATAAATGATCAATTAATGCTTGTGTTCAATGAATTTATGTATGATGTTTGGCTTTGGTACACAGAAATCAAATATTTCTTTGAATTTAGTATTTATTTGACCTTGGTTCGTTTAACAAAAATGATATAATTTCATATCAAATATTATTTTGTTTGAATAAAAATGTTTTGCTAAAGTAAACCATGTTTGATAGAAAAAATAGTATTTCGATATATCAATATTCTTTAGAAAAAATATGTAATATTTGATTTACAATCAAAAAGAAATTTATTTCATCATATATTAAGTATTCTCTTTCTCTTTCTTTCTCTCTCTCTCTACTGAAACAAAAAAAAATTCCTTAATATTTTTCCAACATGGTGTCACGTCTTTCAAATAATTTATTGCTTGTGACAACCATTGTAATGTTTGAATAAAAACACAAAAGAAATATATTATTTGACGTAAAGATATTTATTATTTAAAAGACCAAACAATCCTGTTTGTTAAATCAAACATTCGTTTGTTTACTCCATTCCAAAAGATAAATGTGTTTGAATTAAAGAACTTTCATTAAATCCAAAGAAATTTGTTTCTTTGTGTTCGCAGAAAAAAGGATTTCTTTAGATTTTGTATTTTTATTTATTTGATTGAAATTTGTTTCATAGAAAGAATGCTATTATTTGAAATAATATCTTTTAACCAAATAAAATATTATTTGGTTGCAATAAATATATAAAATGAAACAGATAATTTCTTTATAAGAAAATGATCTCTTGTTTCAAAGAAATTTTTTATTTAAGATAAAGATAGATATATATTCGTTGAAAAGTCTAACAATCGTACTTATTAATCGAAATATTAGTTTCTTTTGAGCATGTCAACGATGAAATTTGTTATGCAATAAAATTTATTAAATTTGAAGAAATCTTTTTCTCAACGTACGGTCAAATTCAACACGATATCATGTTCTTTATATCGAAAACTGAGACGACCTCTTTCGCCGAAATTGTACATCTTTGTCCTCAGTTCTTGAAATTTCCAAGAGAAATATATCGGTAATCATGTGCGCGCGCGCTGAGAAAAGATATTATCAAAGTGGAGTGTTTCGATAGTATTGTGACGGAGATTATCTCGGCTGTTTTCGATCAAAGGAATGTTGTGGAAAATGTATCTGTTGCCTTATACCAGGCTCGTTTAAAAATAGCTCGCGCAATTTTCCCGGGAAAATCCTGTTTAGGAACATCTGTGGGAAATGCCGCACGGTATATTCATTCTCGTGATTCTGTGCTATCACATGACACGAAAAGGCGTTAATGAGAAACTTCGTCACGACGATACAATTACGCATGTTAACGACGCGTTCCTTCGTAATTGCTCGGATTCTTCGACAATAGGCGTCGTATTTGGGTCAGTGGTTGCTATGGGAGTATCTCGGGTCGACGACGGTGTTATTATACCGCGCGTAAGTTACCTTAACGGTATACCGGCATTATTATAGTCGCGGAGCCATCGCGACGTCAGTATTCTATAATCGTTGGGATGAGTTCACCAAAGTGAGAGGAGCAGGCTTGCGATGCTTTGTTTTTTCTTCGCGTGGAAGG